>NW_007726190.1:515802-539853 GCF_000696425.1 Galeopterus variegatus | reverse complement strand
TGAGGCGTGTCTTCTACAAACCTTGTCTTTCAGCTGAGACATCAAAGGTGTGCCCTGCCCCGCCCTGCCCAGAAGGTGTCCAGTCTCTCCCACTGCCCGGTGTGAACTCCTCGGGGGAGGGTCCCTCAGCACACAGTTCCTCTTTGACTCCCCCTAGCACAGGTCGGCCCTCCAGGAGAGCTCTCCGGTAGCTTCAATGTAGCTTCAGAGCACTCCAGGCTCCCCTTTCCCCACCAGAAATCAGTTGGGGGTTCTTCCAAACTGAGGCCCCCAAAGATGGAATCTGCCTCCCAGAAACAGGGAGTTTACCTGGGGCTGACGCCCAGGGTGTGGTGGAGAGACGATCTGGGCGGGCTCCTCTTCCCTGCCCTCCCGACGCTGGCCGAGGGCTCCCCACGCTACCAGCCCTGTCAGAGATCCATGAGGAGAGTGGGATTGTAGGCTGGTCCACAGGCCCTGGGGTGCCCCGCATCGAGGTAAGCAAATGGCACGTCTCAGTGAGGAGCCGTGCCAAGCAGAGATGGCTGCCTTGCCTAGTCTAAGCCGGCCGTCTCCGCCCCCACCCGAGAAAATGGAGGCAGCTCTGTTGTGGGCGCCTGGCCTGGTGTGGTAGGCGGGAGCCAGGTGGGCGGGGAGCAGTTGGGCTTCGCCCCACAAGTGGGGCTGGGCTGAGGGTGACTCACAGAGCTTGCAGAGTTGGGCCCGTCTGGCGCCTTCCACTCCGTTTCTGTGTTGTCTCTGCTGACTTACTTGGCCTTTGTTGTCTCGGGCTGCTCGCTCGTACCCGCAGCAATGCTTGGGTGCTCTCAGGAGTCTTCTTTTGTGTCGGCCCTAAAACCTCGAACCTGTTGTTGCTTGTTTGTCGTTGTAGGTTAGTTGTTGAAAGATTTATTCGTTTTTTGTTGCTCTTGGAAATGCAAATAGTACTCTGGTATCACAGCGCACACTTCTCAGGGTCGTGCTGTCTCCTGGCACGGCCGCTCCAGACCCGTCGCCATCTTAAAAGTAAGAAACACCTTTTTATTTAGTTTATTTCACTACTATTTTTCTGTTTTCAGTTTCATTTATTTCTGCTTTTTTACTATTTCCTTCCTTCTACTTGTTATTGATTTATTGTACTATTCTTTTGCTAGGTTCTTGGGGCTGGAACCTTAGTCTACTGATTTGTGATATTTCCTTTTTTCCAAAGCATGTATTTAGTACTGTAAAATTCCTCTCAGCACCTCTTTCAGTGTGTCCCACAAATCTTGATATATTGTATTTTTATTTCCATTCAGTTCAATGCATTCCTAAATTTCGCTTGAGGCTACCTCTTTGACCCAAGGATTTAAAATGATTATTTATTTTTTTTATTGTTTTGGTGAGTGGCCGGTAAGGGTATCTGAACCCTTGACCTTGATATTGCAAGGCTGTGCTCTAACCAACTGAGCTAACTGGCCAGCCAAGCCATGGATTTAGAAGTGTGTTGTTTAGTTTCCAAGCGTTTAAAGGTTTTCTTATTATCTACCTATTACTGATTTCTAGTTTGATTCTATTGTGATTGGAGGACACATTCTGTATGATTTCAATTCTTTTGCATTTGTTGAGATTTGTTTTATGGTCTAAGATGGTCTATCTCACTTCCTATATTATTCACGGACACTTGAAAAGAATGTGTATGCTCCTGGTGTTGAGTGGAATATTCAGTACAGGCTGGCAGATCCTGTTGGTTGAAGGTGGTGTTGAGTTGTTCAGTATACTTGGTAATTTTTTCTTTAGTTGTTCTATCAATTGCTTAGAGAGGGGTCTTGAAGTGTTCTGCTATGACTGTGGATTTGTCTATTTCTTCTTTCAGGTCTATTAGCTTTTGCTTCACATGTTTTTTGAGCTCTGATGTTTGGCACATAACCATTTAAGATTGCTATATCTTCTTGGCAGTTTAACCCTTTTGTCATCATATATATAATGTTTTCTTTGTCATTGTTAGTTTTCTTTGCTCTGAAGTTTTCTCTGACATACTTTATACTTTATACCTACTTTCTTTGGATTAATTTGTGCATGATATATCTCTATTCATCCTTTTGTTTTTAACCTACCTGTATTTTTACATTTGAAGTTAGTCTCCTGGAGACAGCATATATTTGGGCCATGTTTTCTAATCTACTATATGAATATATATAGTACATTTATATAGTTGGTATATTTAGACCATTACATTTAATGTAATTATTACTATGTTAAAACTTAAGTCTACCATTTTAACTGCTTTTCTTTGTTGTCTCTGCTTTTTCTTTCTCTGTTTTCTTTTTCCTGCCTTCCTGTGGGTTATTTGCACATTTTCAAAATGTCATCTTGGTTTATTTATAGTGTTTTAAGTATATATCTTGTTTACCATTGTTAGTGATTGATCTAGCTTGTTGGAGAACTGGGGTGCCTTTTACAGGCAGGTGAGGGTAAAAATCTAGGCTTCCTGCTTTGTCTTTGCTGCTATGGGTGCAGGTGTGGCTACTTTTTATTCATTTGTTTGTTTATTTGTTTATGTTTTGCTGGAGTAGAATAATTATTGCCTAAAAATTTTCTGTCTTGCTGGGATGCCTCTTTTCTGGTCCTTTGATGACAGAGAGAGGATTTTTGATGTTTTTATTTTGTCTGTGTTTCCACATTGACAGCTTCTTCACCTGTAAATCTGAGATATATGAGGCAAAATAAAAACCCAGGGAACTCACTGTGTCCTTCCTTGTGTTTCAAAGTCCCTAGCTGGTCTACTTTATTCTTTCTGTCTTTCAGAGTCATCTTATGTTTGTTTTAGTTGTGGTGTTTAGGGGTTTTGACGGCACTTAGTCAGAGGAATAGAGAAAAGTATGTTTACTACATCTTCCTGAGAGCAGAAATTAATGATCATTTTTATTAATTTCTTAAACTCCCAACACCTACAGGAGGTGTTTAATGAAGGTTGAAAGAGAAAATTATGGAGAAATTATTGTTAGACTCTAAGGCAGAAAACAAAAGAATAAATTATTTTCCTATCATTTTAAGTTTTTTAAAATTATTATAGAAATCAGGGAAACTTCTACTTGTTAAGAAAAAAGTGGATCTTAAGATTATTTTTATTATGTTTCTTTATTTAATTTGGTCTTTAGCAAAGTGGAATAGTCCTGATGGGGGTGGCACAAAAGGAAACAAATATTTATTAACATAGATGAGCTAATGCCAGAAAGACCACTGTCCACTTCAAATTGCCCGGTAAACAGGAAGTACAGGAAAAATATGCTTAAGTGGGCAGTGTTTCTTTTGAATTAAGGCAAGCAGATTATTGTTTTTGTGTTAATGTAGAGTGACTCCCTATTTCATCAGTACATCTGTTAGAGACTAGGTTATTGTGAAGAAAGGATGTTGGAGAGAGGTGAGTAGTCTTGTGACCTACGAGCTGCTTTAACATGTCAATATGCCACATATTAACTGAGAAAACTATTGAGAATTGCTACTCCATCTGGAAAAAAAGTTTCATTTTGTGGAGTAACTAATAATTAACTGAATGGTTGTTTACAAATTTTAAAATGAATTGCATTTTTCCTTTTGGATCTATTATGTATTTAGAGATAAACCCTCAGCAAATATAATAGTCACATCATCGCCTGAAAGTCAATGCTCTGAGAATCCTTCCCTGACTATACATAACGCATCCCTCCCTTGCAGCATTCATTCCACAGAAGCCCAAGAAATACCTGGTTCTACAGTCTTGTTTCTATTTCAAGTTAAATATTCCCTTTGAAAATCTGAGTATTTATTTTTATGAAACCAGTTTTCTTTTTGTAGTGTTTTCTTGATGGAATGTTATCCTTGAATTGAAGTATTCGAAGTGCTGTAAAGTGATTTTATGTTAATATTTTGGTTCAGTATTGGTGTCTCTACTTTTTTCTGCTGTTTCTATACTGTTCATAAATCACTCAAGACAAGCATCTTCCTTGAGTTTTTTTCTTGCCTTTTATTGTCCATCTTTTCTGCCTTCTTCCTTCTTGGTGAGTTAGTGGGCTTCTTTCTGGAAAATTCATAAGCCTGTTCCCTTTGATGTTCCATGCATTTCAGTATTAACAAATAGGACTTCACTATAAGGAAGGTGTCACATGCTTATTGCTTATCACCTGTATTAGTCCATTTCTGTTGTATATAAAGAAATACCTGAAACTGGATAATCTGTAAAGAGACAATATTCATTTCTTACAGTTTGGGAAGCTGGGAAGTCCAAAGTCCAGAGAACACATTTGGTGAGGGCCTTGTTGGTGGGTGGTGATTCTTCACGGCAACATAGGTTGTCACATGGCTGATGGCTTGAGTGAGAGGGGGACAGAGAGAGAGAGCACTAAGTTTCTCACTTGCTCTCCTTTTAAAGCCATCAGAACCATGCCCGTTACTCCGTGAATGGACCAATCCGTTCACAAGGGTACAGTCCTCACACTCACCTCTTTAAAGGCTCCACCTTTCAATAACCATAGTAGCGTTTCTCACCCTCTTAACATTGTCACAGTGGAGATTGTTTCAGTGAGTTTGGGGGGACATTCAAACTACAGCATCACCTTTTCCTGAAGGTACAGTGTTGGATCTTTTTCTTTGCTTCAGTGAAACCAGCTACATGGTCATAGTTCAGAGCACTGAGCAGTCATGTAAATCAGGCAGTGCAAAGAAAGTGCGGCCATATTCTGAAGTTAATGCTTGTTACATAGTCAAAGTGGCCAATTACTATTAGTCTCCCCACCTAGAATTTTCTTTCACATCTTGCTTATCTAGCTTAAATGTGACCTTCATAGGGAGGCTATTGCCTGGATTAGGTAACTTTTCTTCTACGTGCTCATAGCATTTATTATTTCATTTGTTCAATCAATAAATATTTAGTGTACACTTATGTGCTAGGAATAATTCCAAGCACTCTATACTCTAGCACTGTTTGAGTCCCTCGGTTAATAATTATTCAAATTCTTATTCACCTAACATCAACTGAGCACTTAGTGTTTGGCAGGCTTTGTGCTATGTACGTTTTTGTGCATTGTAGGTTCTTTTACTTTCTGACTAGACATTTAACCCTTGGAGGGCAGGAGCAGTGTTTTATTCACTTTAATGACCTTGTACCAAGATTAGGTACATAGTAGGTACTCAGAATATATTTGATGAACGAATGAATGAATGAAAAAGCAGGCAGGACTGACTTTGGTGGTAGAGAAAGGACTGGGTGTCATTGCATGTGACACAGTTGATTCCATAGCAAGCACATCCAGCTAAATCGACTCTCCTCAGGCATAGAGATGTCTTCCCTCAATCAGATTATGTGCCAGTTACCGTATGATATTTGATGCCAAAATATGCTCCCCTGATGAGCATGACATTTTATTTGCATGCATATAAGCAAGTTCATAGGGTTTAATTTGAAAGTGCAACCCCACTAAGAATGCATTTGTTTGTATTTACTTAGATTTATTTAGAACTTTGTTTGCATGGCACATGAGGGTGATCTGGGATATGGAAGCCTGGAAAAGCTGATGAAAGCTGGTTTTCCTTTGAAGAAGGCATTTGGGATGAGAAAATGTGACCTTTAATCACCCTCAGACCTCTTTTTGTTCTTGTTCCAGAACATTCTATGAGTAGAAACTCCCAGGCTTTCTTAGTTCTTTTGTCTTGATTTTGCAGGCCTTTGGTGTTTAAGATGAGTTTGGTAGTGTTTAGGTATGTTTGAAGGGAATTTTCTGGCGGTAGGAAGGCTATGTTCAAGAGGAGTTTGTAAGGACTGACCTTCCCAGATAACGAACAATTAAGGAATAGCCATTACATCCCTTCAGGTGAACTTTAGCTATTATCAGTCCATCAGAGGGACTGGGCTGATTTTTTTCCTGATTTTCTCAAAAAAGGCATAAATATTGTGGGTGGATCAAGAGGTTCAGTTTTGTTTGGATGCAGAGTTGCCTCTATCCAGGCAGTGAGGCAGTTTGCTGGTTGCGAGTATTCCCTTTGATGGGACGAGTATTAACAAAAAGAAGTGAATTTTTACTTCTTTTAGCCAATTACTTTGCATGGTGTCTCTAAAGAATGGGTAGGTATGGGTGTATATCTCACAGGCTTCTTATGTAGACAGACTTAACACTGGTAATGAAATAGGAAACCCAAAGCAAACACTGGGGGAAGGAAATCAGTTTAACACAGACCCAAGCACCACCTGTATACTGCCTCCATTTCAAGGCAGTCAATAAAGAAGGCAGCCTCTTCTCCTTAGTGATATCTGTTTATTTTGCAGTTAACCATGAAGAAGGGAACTTTTCTGAGGTTTTTTGATTGAGGGCTTGTACTTTAAATGGAAGCTATTGCTTTCAGGATTGAGAACATTACAAAGAAATTTCACATAGGTTTTGGTTCTATAAAGTTTGTAAAGGCTTATACTTACACCAAATATTAACCTATCCCCCTGTGGGTTTGTGTGTGTGCTGTTTCATTTTTTATGCCAACTTTATCATCACATAGAAACACCTAAATTCAACCACAATATTGCGGGAGAAAACAGACATATATTTGAATATACCCATAGACCCTTGAGAATGTTTTTCTTCTTTCATTTCTATGAAAAATGATTTATAACCAAACCAGGGAAAAACCTCAAGTTACTGGTGTGGTGAGATTTATTATTAGTACCTAAAGTTAAGCAGGTTGGAAGGATTATATTTGGTTCTAAGGTTCATTCAGATCTCTGTGGTTTGGAAATCACCTTAAACTTAATTTTTTTTTCTGTTTTTCCACTTAAACCAGCATCTTACATTTTCTCTTCTCTGTAGGAGATAAGGTAATTTCAGCAGAACTTTTGGTTTATAATTTTGTAGCCTACTTAGATCTCTTGAGATTGGCTCACATAACTTGATGTGCAATGTTTCCACAGTTTACTGACTTTTCCTACCTTGCTACTGAACTGTACATATTCTGATCTACAGTTACTTTGTTATATCCCCCAGGAAATGTAAATAAAGTTCATCAATCACATTTACTATTTAGAAGACAATAATTATAATCTTACTTCTGTATAGCGCCCTAGTTTACAAGGTACTTTCACATAATTAAATCATTTAATCCTTTAAACAGTCCTTTGAAGTTAGCAAGGAGGATATTATTATCTCCATATTACGGAAGAAACAGATTCAGAGGGGTTAAATGGCTTGTCTGAGGTCACATGATTAGTACCAGGAATCCTGGTCAGGATTTGAGAGTGTGAAGTGTCAGTTCACAGCTGCCCACTCAACTACAGTGCCCCTCAACTCACTCTGCTTTGGACCAGAAGACAAGGAATAAGGTGATTTTTTCCTAATGGGCTGAAAAAATGCTGTTATTACATAGTACCAAGGACAAAGTATATACTCTTGAAACTACCTCAAAAATACTTAAAAAGCAACAAAACAGTAAATTGCTATGAATAGGGTACTTCAAGTTTTAAGGGCATCCCTTCTGGTAGTATTCATGTAGGAGAGTTTACTGTAGAAGGCAAGCTTGAAAATGTTTATTGCCTGTACGTGTCGTAATTGTTCGAGTCCTCTGAGAAGCAGATGCCAAGACAGGATTAGAAATACAAGAGACTTATTGAGGAAATGCCCATGAAGGGAAAAGGGCCAGGAGCCAGAGGAGGTGAGGAAGGGTTTTTGAGCGCGATGCAATTCTGACCCCTGGGGAGGAGAGAGGGAAGGCAGATGGGATCAAAGGAAGAGTTGCAGGCTCCAGCCCATTTCTAAGAAAGTTTTCAGCCAGGCTGATAGGAAACCCTCCTGCCAAAATCTCCTGTAGAGAAGTCCTGCATCTCACAGGATGGGGTCTGTGTTAGTGCCCTTGCTGGGCTTAGTCAGTGGCTGGGAGTAGCCTGTGGGAAGTGTGGCCTCAGCATGAACATGATGGTAGGCTCAGAGCACAGCAGCTGGGACCAGTCAGCAAATTATATCCCCCTCAGTAGGAGATCGGAGGGGTGCATTGTTATCGATACCACCTACGTGTCATGGTACCACATTCATTTTCCACCTCTTCAAGAGTAAGAAGCAAAAAAACCCCCAAAACAACAACAACACACACACATACACACACCCCAGCAAATATTCTTAGCAAAATGCAGCAACACTGGGAATAAAATTAGATGCTCTGTTATCACCACTAACAGACTGGTCTTTAATATAAAGGAAGTGCTCGAAGAATTCTGAAGACTTAAATCTTTGTTTTTCAAAGGTTTTTATTTGTAATCTCTTTTGACAACCAAATTGTGTGCTCTGTGAGAACCAGAATGGTAAATTATTTTTGCATTCCTAACACAACTACAGTGCCTGGTCCACAGCAAGGGCTCCGCAAATAATTGTTGGACAAATGGGTAATTAAAGTTAAAGGATAAAGAAAGGGGCATATTGTTATTTCTGAATGTTCTTCTTTTCTCTGGTACTTGAATTTCTTCCAAGGGTATTTCTTTGTTAAGCTTATTAACAACGAACTCTGTTAAGTTCCTGGAATTGGAGGATACTTGGGACTCCTAAGAAATCATTAAAGCCAACCCGTTCTGGTCTGAGAACCTTGGGTCTGAGGTCTTGGGTGGCAGACTTGGCCTTCCACAGCCCCTCCCTGTGCACAATCTGCAGATGGGTAAGTTTATTTGTCTAAAGTAGATGCTTGTTTTTCCTTAGACTTCCTGTTTATGGAATCAAAGAAGCATTAGAGATGGCAAGAAGGAAATGGGAACTGGATACATAGGTGAGGACTTTCCACATTTGTAAAATCAATAGAAATTCAGTACATACATAATTTGTTTGTGAGTTTCAAGTTATGCCAAAGTTTATTTTCCTGTGCATGTTTCTGTCAATGAGACTCCTGATTCCCCAGGCCCTTCAAACATCTTTAAATCTTTCTTTCTCTCATATCCAACTCGTCATCAAGCACTGCCAGAAGATAAAAATTCTTCTGTCATATTATCTAAGATCTTTTCATTTACTTTAGGAAACATTACTTAAGTGCCTGACTGCTGGGAGTATCCCTGATTGGTTGTGTCACCTCCAGGAGCTTTCAGCTGTGTGTTTATAAAGAAATGTCATGTGCACTTGGGTTTTAGTCTCAGATCTGCCTCTTCCAGCAGTGGGTCTTTAATGCAGATCCTCTTTTAGTCTCAGTCATCCCATCTGTAAAATGGGGATAATAGTGCTTACCATGGGGGTGGAGGTGGACACTAAGTGAAATAATTCATGGGAAGCAGCTTCACCATGATGGTTTCTTTCTGCTACCAGGCAGCCCAGCAGCAGCCCTGACACCACTGTAGTTAATCTTCTAGACGTATTTTCACTCCTATCCTCAAATCAACTTTGTCTGGACTGGCTGCTCTTTTTTCAGATATCTCCAATGGTGTGTGGTCAAGGAACCCATAGAACAAATTCTAATGGTCTGCCATTCAGAGTCCTCTACGAGCTGCTTTTTTCCTAATCGGCTATGTTCTCCTCTATTATTTTCCTAAAGAAAGCCTCCAGCTTCTGTTGAGCTGCTTCACTCATGCTCCCTGGTGTGGCACCTGTGGGGCCACCTCTGACCTTAGCCACACCTTTCCTGATCATCGTGCCTTCCACTTTGTTGTTTTCAAAGTCCACTGCAAGTCCCTTTTATTCAAACAGCCCAACCTACAATGATCCCAGCCAGTTCCACTGCTTGCATTGTGATCTGGGGTACTTACCTTACCTCTCTGGGCCTCTGTTTCCTTATCTGCAAAATGATGGTGAATAATAGCTACCTCAAAGCATTACAGAGAGTATTAAATGGGATAAAATAGGTAAAGCTCATAGGGAAGTGCCTGGCATATATCAGTGGCTTACTAAATATTAACTACAGTTATTGGGCCTGCCTTGGCCTAAACTCCTGTGCAGTGGATTTATGTAGTAGTGACCCCCTATGGCCCCAAACCCTGGTGAGCCACCCAATGTATGTACATACACACTCATGTGTCACTTAATGGAAATGTGTTGTTAGGAATCTTCGTTGTTGTGGGAACGACATAGAATGTGCTTACATAAACCTAGGTGGTATAGCCTACTCCACACCTAGCTATAGGGTAAAGCCTATTGCTCCTATGTGAGTACCATGTTGTGCTGTGACATCACGAAGTTATGATGGCTAGGACAGCACTAAATTATAGAAAATTTTCAGCTCCATTACAATCTTATGGGACACCGTTGTATGTGAGGTCCATGGTTGACTGAAACATTGTTATGTGGCCCATGACTGTATTTTCTCCACTGACTTGTACTGAAAGCACAACTTCAAATATGACTCGTAAATGATGTTGAAATTTGGTCCTGAAAGAAATGAGATGTTACTAGTCTGCCATCTATTTGAGAATTAGTATAGCTTGCAAAACATCTTTGTCTATCTTTTTAGGAAAATTTCCAGTCCCCTCAAGTGAATTTTTCAGTGTTTGAGGGCAGAGATAGTGTTAGTTTTGTTAGTGTCAATGATTGCTTTTAAGGTACAATTTAAATACAGTAAAATTCACTGTTTCTAAGCACACAATTTTTGTGAGTTTGGACAAATGCATGTCACATAACCAACAGCACATCAAGAAAAATAGAATGCTTCCCTCACCTCTCTCCTCCCCCAAATTCCTCTGTGGTCTTTTATGGTCAAACCCTCCCTGCACACCTAGCCCCTGGTAACCACTGATCGGTTCTCTGTCCCTACACTTTTGCCTTTTCCAGAATGCCATATAAATGGAATCATACAGTATACAGCCTTTTGTGTCTGGCTGCTTTCACGTGGCATGATGCACTTGAGATTCATCCATGCTGTATGTAGCATGTGTTGCTAGTTTGCTCCTTTTCATTGTTGAGTAGCATTCCATTGTATGTGTGTAGTGTGGTTTGTTTATTCACTCATCAGCTGACAACAACTCAGTGTGACTCAATTTCTCTCTGGAAGCCAGAGCACATTTTCATTAAAAAAAAAAAAAATTGAGTTTGTCAGTTAAAGTCAGTTAAAGAGGCCACATAAGTTTTATGCTTCACCAAAAGCAAACTGCAAAAACCAAACACAACAGATTGTGTGTGTGTTGCGGGGGGAGGGGGGTGGGCAGTGGACAGAGATGGATACTTTCGTATCTTCAGTTTCTAGGGAACAAAAAAAAAATCCTTTGATATGAGTTCAGTTGAGATGGGACCCTGCTGTATCTCACTCTCCCCCCAGCCATACATTTTGTTGGTTGCCTGATTGGACCATTCAGTGTTTTCTGTGAGCAGATTTTTTTCTGAAGCCCACCAACTGCAGTGAGGGGAAGGGTGGGCAGAGATAAGTAATGAGGCACTAACTAGGTGCTAACAGGGGGCTCTAGCTAAGAGAGAATGTGGAAATGTGATAATGAGGAATGTCTAATTAGGTTCCATGGGAAACAGAATTTTCAAGAAGTCCTACTCTAAAAAGGAACAGAGCTTCCTATATAAGAGAGTTAATGTCAGTCTGCTGGAGTAGCTTGGAAAGGCTGGCAAGGGAAAGGTCTGGTGATTTACCTTTATAGCTATGAGCCAAGCACAGACAAATTAATGAAAACCAGAAACTACTTCATCCAGGAGGGATGATAGATTGGTCCAATATATGAATAGAAAATTAAAAACAAAAACAAAGCAGAAACAAAACAAAAAGCAAGCAAAAAACATCTCTTCTGTCTTTACTGTAAACTCCTTGAGTAATCTTGAACAATTTTTACCAGGTTTTTGTCTTGCAAATCATTTATTCATGAAAAGAATGAAAAATATTTGACAAAACAATGCTAAAAAAAATTCCTTTTAAGACTATAATCATGGTAAATGTGATTGGAATGGCAGAGGCCTTATGGACTAGCAGATAAAACTTTTGAATGGGAATTAGAGAGCCTGGATACTAGATGTGAGTTCTGCCAGCAATTCTGTGATCTTGGGAAACCACTTATTAATCTTCCTGCACCTTAGTTTCCTTATGAATAAATCAAGGTATTTGAGTGGGTGACTTTTAAGATCTTTTCTACCTTTAAGATAGTTTTATTCTAAGTCATAAAGAGAGTGCAAATGATCAATTATTTCTCTGGAAATATCTCGCAATGGTTTTTGGGTAGAGAGGTAAGGATAGGTTGTCCTAGTTTCCACGGTTTAAGGTGACGTGAATCCACTTATGAGAACTGTCTCTTTAAATTGTTTTAAAATTTTGATGCATGTTTCAAGGATGTTTGGATTGTAAATCTTAGTAATTATTTTCTAAAGAAATTTCAGGTCTCTGTTGACTGTGGGCAGATCAGCCAATGAAAATCATACCTCAGCCATCTTGGGACTGTAACTGGAATGTTACCCTCAAACTGTTTTCCATTTTCGTTACAACTGTCACAAGAGTAGATGTACAGACAGCAATTTTAGTTTCTGCTGTGCCTCTTTGCCTCATATGTTCTTTGAATTATAGGAATATTCTGTATTTCCCATATTCTCTGATTTGATCTACTGTTCCTTCCAATTAGGTTTTTATTACCCTATGAAGGAGGAGGATGTTATAAGGGACTGAAACTCATGATGTGGAAAAAGTCAAAATAGTACTGAATTCGGGGAGGAAGAAGAGTCAGGAAGCACTGATGATTGAGATGCTTTGGTGGCCTTTTCTCTTGAAGGCTTGTCTTCCCCTTTGCTTAGACAAAGCCTCCAGAGGCAAGAGTGTAGGGAGCAGTGTCACCCAGAGCAGGGGACAAATTTTGTGAGTTGAGCCTCAGGAAATGGGACTCTGATAATCAGGTGGTGACACTCCCTTTTATTAGGAAAAGTAACTTAATGCTGGGGAATAGGGTCTGTTATGTTGACACCACAGACAGAGGTGTACCAAGATGGAAAGAAATACAGAAGGCAATTCATGTCCATTTGAGGATTACTGAAGGCTTAACATTCACACAATATAATCATGGAGTTGCAAAGATCAAATAAACCTTTTCTTTCAGCACACTGAATGCCATTTAGCTATAGGTAGACTGATCAAATCAACAGTTAAGTGGTCTATGATCTTACTAAACAACATTTACAGAACCAGTGAGTCGTATCACATAGAACATTACCGATTTTCCTTTTCACCTTGGGGCATTATTTTTTAGGTGCAGTGGCAGACAAATTATTATAACAAAAATATTGATTAGGATTGTGTCAGGATGCAGTACTAGCCACAGGCTGGACATTCATGAAATACTTATTGAATAGAAACTTTTCTGATACTGTCTACCACCCTTTCAAAGGTATGATATTTTATACATTTTTATTTTTCCTGATCTACTAAAGGTGTAGTGGAAAGAATCCTGGTCTCATCACTATCACTATCTGATCAGTGACTTTGTATTAATCATTTTAGATTATCCAGAACTTATTTTTATTATCTCCAATAGGAGTCAACGAACTGTGTCCTATGGGCCAGATCTAGCTCACCCCCTGTTTTTGTGAATAAAGTTTTATTGGAACACAGCCATGCTCATTCTTTTACATAATGTTTATGGCTGTATTCACCTATAATGGTTAAGTTGAGTGATTGTGTTGAAGGCCACATAGCAGGCAAAGCCTGAAATATTTACTATCTGGCTTTTTACAGAAAAAGTTTGTGGGTCCCTGATCTACAATACAAGAGACGGGTCATTAGCTTTCAACCATTTATTGGCAAGACCCATTTTTCAAACCAAATCTTATGCACAACTCCAACATACAAAACAAACAGAAACAAAGTTTCTGTGGTTGAAGAAGTGGTTGGAGTTGAAGAAATAATCCAGTTCGGCTCTTCCTGTCTCCTAAGTTAAAGCCAAAACCCCCCAGGGCTCCAGCGTGAAAAGTCTTTGAAGAGATCATCTCTAATGTATTTTACAGCTCTGGTACTAGACATATAGTTTCTAATTTTTTAGCACAGATGAAAGAAGTGGAACTCAGTGATAGATTTACCTCTTGTTTCCGATCTCCTATTCTTAGGTTGAAGCAAGGCTTCATTAGTCTTTAAGCCGGTTTCAGTGCAGCTAGCACTGTGGTGATTCCACAGCGTGATGTATGTTGTGTGGCAAGTCCCTAATGTCTCTGTGTTTCTTGCAAAACTTTTGTATACCGATAAAAAAGAAACTCAAGTTAGACTTTTAAAACAGACCTCAAGGGCAGAATCTATCAAAGCATAATGTCTCAACTGCTACATGTAAGTTTTCCTTTCAAAGTATGGACCAATGGGTAAATTGTTTATTTCCATACACATTAAGCCAGCTTTTCTGATGATGGAGTAGGCAAAGGAATTGAATGTGGTCTAACAGCATAATAAAATCCAATTCAGTTAGTGTTTATGGAGTGCCCACAGGGTGTGGGCTATTGTGCTAGACAAGATAAAAACCTCTGTGATGCTTGTTTTCTCTTTAGTGCATTTCTAAGACCTGCTTTGCCTTCCCAAATAATCTGGAAACTTTCAGTTCATTGAAAAAAGTACACAGGGAAGAATATTTCCTTGTTACTTGACTTTTTAGTGTTTAAAGGAGGAAAACGGTAGTGAGGCAGGAGTGGGGGTAGAGGAAAGAAATTAATAGCTATGGATCATCTATTAAGTTTCTTAAAATTTTCTCTTTTGTGACAAAGAAAAGATAAATGTTTAGGTGATGGACATGTTATCTACCTTAATCATTATACAATATATATGTGTGTTGAAATAACACACTATACCCCACAAATATGTACAATTAAAAATAAATTTAAAAAAGTTCCCTACAACAATTTAGGGGGCTGGTCTTAAATTACGTAAATGTCAAAACAGTAACTTCCTAAAGTCACACAACAAGTAAGTACAGAGATTCTAAGTCAAGATGTTAAAACTCTTCAAATTGTAGCATCCATTAGCTCTGGTTCAAATACTTAACACACATTATATGTACTCATGTAAATGCCCATATGAATAAATATATCCAAAACCACATAAAGATTGAAACGTTTGTTCCATATGCATAGGACATCATTGCTTTGCATAATGAGTGACCCATATAAATTGGGGAATAATGTTGACATTGAGTCCAAATAGCTAATAAGGAGTTGTCTTAGCAAGAGATTGAGAACAGGAACATATACCTTCCTTTGGGACCAGGGGTCAGAAACCATTTTTTGTAAAGGGCCAGATAATAAAAATTTTAGGTTTTGCAGGTCGCTTGGTCTGTGACAAAGCTGCTCAACTCTGTCATTATAGCACCAAAGCAGCCACAGTCAAATTTAAACAAACAAATATGGCTGTGTTCCAATAAAACTGTACTTATGGACAGAATTTTATGTAATTTTAACAAGTCATCAAATTCTTTAAATTTTTTCAACCATTTAAAAATGTAAAAACCATTATTAGCTCACAGTCCATACCCAAACAGGGGGCAGGTTAGATTTGGCCTGAGGGTGGTTCCTTGCCAGTCCCTGCTTCAGGCCAGTGGTTCCCAAGTACTGTAATAATCAACTGAAAAGTTTGTTAAAAGTGGTTTCCTAGGCTTTACCTCTAAACATTCTGATTCAGTAGGTCTGGATTGAGGTCTAGAATATGTACATTTCAAAAACTCTATAGATGATTTTGGGGGCTGTATCAGTCAGGGTGCCAAGAAGAAATATGAAGCACATTAAAATAAGGATAATTCACAGAGTATTATTTAAGTGGGCACTAATTAGAAAGAGGTCGGTGGGGTGTAGGCGAGCCACAAAGGATAATGCAGGAATCCAGAGCTGGCAGCAGCATATCTGTTATCACTAGGCTTGAATGGAAGGGGATGGGGATGGAAAGGTGACCAGACTTCAGGAGAGAGGGTTGTTGGAGAAGCTCACCTGCAGGGCTGTGATGCGGAGGGAACCATCCACTCAAGGCAACTGGGCGGGGAAGGAACCATGGGAATACGCTGACTTCACCTTCTTCCTCTCTCAACCTCCTGCCGGGGGCCTGCCCCACTGACCAAACCGAATCAGAAACCAGGGAGCGCTGGAGCCCTATTGATGTGGCCCATCCTGGCTCAGCCTCCTGATTCGGGACAAGGTGGGGAAAATTGGAGAGTGAATCTGAAGGGGCAAACAAAAGAGTGGCACAGGCATTGTTTTTTTATTGAAACCTATTGCTTATATGTATTTGTGGGGTACAGAGTTGTATTTCAATACGTGTATACAAAATGTGATGATCATTTAAAAGTAGTTAACATAATCATCATTGCAAAATGTAATCGTTTATTTGTGATGAGGACATTCAATCTCTTGTCCTCTAGCCATTTGATAACATGCAGTAAATTATTATGCTTAGCTCGACTGTACACCCATAGAACTCATTTTTCCTTTCTAGTTGTTTTGTGTCCATTTACCAGCCTCTCACTATCCACCTTTCCCCTTCCCTTTTCCCACCTCTAGTAACCACAGTTCTGCTCTCTCCTTCTGAAAGTTCAACTTATTATTATTACTGTTGTTTGTTGGTTTATTTTTAGCTCCCACTGATGAGTGAGAACATGTGGTATTTCTCTTTGGCACAGACATTTTTAAGAACTTTGGTTCTGGTCCTTCCTGCTGTCCCTTGGATGATACTTATGGCCCTAACTCCCTGTTACTGCCCATGGCCCCAAGCAGCAATGACAGTAGCTGATTCTATCGACCTCCTCAGCTGCCAGCAGATGGAGGAACAATTTTGTCACATGCTCTGATAAATACTTGAGGGTTAGGGGGCCATTGGGGGTGTCTTTTTTGTTGTTGTTGTTCCACAAAAATGATAACGTTGACCCACATAAGCAACTGGATAAAATCATGAGGTCAAGGACTATAGATCCGAATGCCAGCAGTAGGTCTGATTTCTTTTCTATTGATTTACTCAGAGAAAAGATGTGAAACACATAAGGCCTGGGCAAAGAGAACAGAAGAAAAACAAAGGAGGCCGTGGGGGTCTCCTGAGCTTGAAATTGAGTCCTTACCTTTATCTTACATATGGAAGGTTGTAACAAGTACCTATTGATTAAAAGAATAAATCATTTCTTGTTTATATTATAAGTAGTTGAGATTGCAAAAAGTCAATCTAATAGTCAAGAAGGGGAAATGTCAAATATTGATATTGAAACATTAGCTCTTACCATAGGGTCTGGAAGGTAGGGGAGGCCAGTAATTTGGAGCAGAGACCCTTAATACAGGATATTGATGAGTGGGGAAAGTCTTCCGGATTTGGTTATTCAAAGGGCGATAGTGGTTATCAGTAGCATAATTTCAATGGACCCACAGAAAATAAGCCAGACTCAAGTGATTTAAAGACTGAGGAAAGAAAATACAGACTTGGATCTTCATATATATATTTTTTTTCTCGGTGGCTGGCCAGCACAGATATCTGAACACATGACCTTGGTATTACAAGGCTGTGCTCTAACCAACTGAGCTTACTGGCCAGCTCCAGGAAAATGCAGACTTGGAAGAGCTTTCATCAAATCCATACACCAACAATCTGAGCAGCTCCAATCTGACAGGGTGACCAGGAAAGGACAGGGCCTCTTTCTTTACAATTTAAAAAGGACAATGAGAGTTGTAGAAAACTTTTGAGTTTCTAGAATTTAAACTTAGTGGTGACCATTCCTGAAGAACCTAATCATTGTAAAATATATCCAGTGAAAAATATTGCAACAAGTTGCCTTCTTAGATCCTCTCATTTTCAAAGAAAATGATTCCATAGCTGAAAAGTACTTTGCATGCAAGGAGGGACTGAGCATAAATGTTATCAAAGGTGCAAGGTAATTTTCTACTAGTAGATTCGTGTTTATTTGGTGGACTTGGAAGAACTGTACAAACTTGGTTTATTCACTTTATAGCAAAATTCTCTCTCTTAATTCTTTTATCTTTTCTACATATGCCTGTATATGGTATGACTTTCCAGTCTACATTAGACCAAGAAGAAGGGAAAATAAGGACTGAAAGCTAAGTCTCTTGAGTTGATTGTGGTTCTTAAGAGTTGTTGGGTTCAAAGACAAGAGCAAAGAGAACATTTTTCTGAGAAGGCGCCTTTGTGGTCTAAGAAATTTTACATATCCATTTGGCTTTTGCTATTTGCATAATAACCATCCATTTATTTTCCCATTTCTCTAAATTTACACATTCATATGGTTTACTTTATACATAAGAAGACATCACTCCCTCTCACCTCCCCCCATCCCTGTGAAGCAAGGAAGAAAATCTGTTTGCCAAATGAAAAATATAAGGGATTTTCAAAAGGGGAATTAATAAATTGGTGGTAGCATGGGGGGGGGGCAAAGAATGGCAGTAATTTTCAAATTAGTTAAGTTTCCTTTGTGTTCTCAAGAAGATTTTAAATGGATTGTTCTAACCTCAGGCCATAAGTCCACTTTCTTCTTTAATATCCTGATTATCTAATAAGTCCCGGCTTTGTTACTTAATCTGCTGTTTTGTCCTTGTATTTTGGGACAGAGCCACTTCCACAGAAACTTCAGAACAGAATTCCAAAATTTCAAGAGGAGTTTACATGTGAAGTTTGAAAAACCAGTTTTTCAAACTATTATCCCCTTCATTGACACTTAAGCAGGGCATGAGAAATTATTAGGTATTTTCCACTTGGAGAGTCTTAGATAATAAGTTAAAATATATAGTCAGAATTGGCAATGAACAGAAAAAATAAAGTAACTAACTGATCAATCACCAGAGTAGCTAATTATGCAAAAATAAGTTTCCATTTTCTTTGATGAATTCTCTCTGGCTCTGGCTATCTGATTAATTACAGTGTATAAATCAAAACTAGCTCCTCAGAGGTGGGAAGCCACTAGAAATGCTCTTATAAAATGTTCAATGAATTCTATCGGTTCTTTAAGTCATGAATTGCTACTTAATCACAGGTTTATTTTATTTAGCAACATAGAAAGAAATGATATAATAACCTCTTGGAAATTGCTGAAACTGCTTATTTTAAAATATGCATATAAAATAAAATGTCTTTATTGAAGATGCCTTTAAACCAAAGACTTACTGACTCTGATTCAGTTTTAAGAATGTCCCTTGTGTCATCCCACAGTGTTATGTCTGGTTACCTTTTTAATTTTTTTAATTATATCCTCCTCAATCTCCAAGGTAACTTTTCATGCCTATAATCTGGTTCTTCCTCGAACTATTGCAATATTTTCTTCAAGTTTGTTCTGTAAGTTACTATGATAATATCACACTTTTCTATAATATTTGATAACTTCATAACTGCAATTGCCTCTCAAATTGAGGAGTAGGGGCTGGGGCAGAGATGGGAGTACAGGGCAAAGGAAATTGAAAGGGTTCTTTTATCTCTTTAGTGTCCTTTTCTTTCTTTAAAAAAAATGTTTTCTTTTTAAGAGTAGCCCGTGGCGCACTCGGGAGGGTGCGGCGCTGGGAGCGCAGCAGCGCTCCCGCCGCAGGTTCGGATCCTATATAGGGATGACCGCTGCGCTCACAGTGCTCACTGGCTGAGCGCGGTGTGTCCGGTCTCAAAAAGGACAAAAAAAAAAAAAAAAAAAAAAAAAAGAGTAGCAGGTGAGAAGGAAAAGGGAACAGGAGCTGTGGAAGGAAAGCTGATGTACTTCATGTTCACAGGAAAGCATTTCAGTGGACAATTTCAAATATGCAAAACAAACAAAAAAAACTGGAACGATGTTCTGACTTTCTATATTCTGTCCTTCCTACACTCTCCATTGTGCTCTTCCCCTCCACAGATGCTTTCAAAACTCTGATCTCCTTTGCAACCTGAAGATAAGATGCCTACAGCACCCAGACAAGAGGCATGAATGAGTGACAGGGCAGACTGGGGCAGTGGCGAGGTAGGGAGCTAGCTCCCCCCAGCCAGAGAAGATCTGCCAGTGACTTGGGAATTGTAGGGGTGTTTGCCATGCAGGAATGTGGGCCCAGTGTTCCCAGATCTCTGTGTTTTCCAAGAAAATCTGTAAATCTGGGTTTTTATGTGAAATTTCCAGATTTTTTAATGTTGGAGACTAATTCAATTCAAGGAAAAACACTGTGAGGGCCATGGTACACACATGCAGGCCAGATTGAGTCTTTAGGCCACCACTTTGCAACCTCTGACAAACAGTATTACAGGCTTTGGCTAGCTCCCTGCTCTGGGGACTTCGACACCACCATGAAAGGACAAACTGCTGTTCATATGCTTTGATTTTAGTATAAGGAGAGAATGAAACTGACGTAAATTCATAAGCACATATATTTGCATGAAACAGAGACCAAACTGTAGTTCATTGTCTTAGTGAGAAGAGAAATATGGAGTTATATGTCTATTTAGTATTCTCTCTCAGAAGCTTTTTTAAAAAATGTCTTCATTAGCTCATAGAAATGTTTTCTGATTTAATAAGGACCTTCATACACTTTTGGTTTTATATCAAGGAGCAAGGATCTGTCAAATACACTTTTATCTATATTAGCGTATATATTTAAGTAAGGCATCTATCTTTACTTGTCTTTGAAAATTTACAATGTGCAAGCCTCAGCTAATATAGTTATTAACTGGACCAGAGTTAGCCTTTTTTTTTTTTTTTTTCTGGTGACTTATATGTCTCTTGTTTAACAAGAAAAGTAAGGCAGAGTGGTTAAGAGTACCACATTTTGGGTGATTAAAAACTCAAGTTCCAGTGTTTAAGCGGACACCTTTGGAGTGAGAAAGTCTTGAGTTTGGATCGCATTTTTATTTTCTTACAGCATGTCCTCGATTAAGGTACCTAACATCTTTAAGCTTTAGTACTACCATTCATAGTAGTAGTATTGTGTCTTGTGTGCTTTAAAGATACTGGATGGATAGAGACTTAGTGAGCATGGTGGGATGGAAGCTTTCTTTTAGGAGTAGCTAACAATGCGGGTTTAGTAGGCAGAGACAGATAATGGAAGGTCTTGAATATGAGTGAGCAGTCGGAGTCTATTTTGTAAGCTATAGTGAATCATGAAAGCATTTGAGCAGGAACAACCTAGAGAGAGTGTGTTTTAAGAAAAAAAGATTTAGCAACAGTGTCTGGAATGGTTCAGACTTGGGTTGGTGTGTCAGTAATCTACGTAAAAGGTGGTATCAGTCTGGGTTAAATCATGGTTGTGGAAACAAAAAAGAAGAAATAGGTTTAAAAGATATCGTTAGATGTGACTTGCAAATGCATAGGTCAATCTGAAATTCTTGTGTTTGTGGAAAAGCTACAGAGCAGCAAATCTAAGAATTTTAGGATAGTTTCAAAAGTAATTTATAGTTGGTGAAAGAGAAAAGAGAAGAGAGCTAAGGACTGAAAACTGAGCAATGCCTACCAATTAACAGTTGAAAAGAGGAAAAATATGCTAGAGAAAATAGAGAAGAAATACGGAACTTGAAGAAGAAATAGGATATTTTTTAAATTGATAAATAATAGTACATATTTATGGGGTACAATGTGATGTTTCGATGCATGTAAACATTTTGTAATGAGAAAATTAGTGTAATTAGCATATTCATCACCTTAAACATTTATCATTTCTTTGTGGTAAGAACATTCAAAATCCTCTCTTCTGCTCTTTTGAAACATATGATACATTATTGTTAACCATGGCTAACTTTACTGTGCAGTAGAACATCAGATCTTATTCCTTTTACCTAATTAACTTTGTACCTGTCAACCAATGTCTCTCCTTTCCCCCTCCACCCCTTTGCCCCCAGCCTTGGGTAACAACCATTTTATTCTCTACTTTTATGAGTTCGATTTTTTTTGATTCCACATATGACTGAGATCATACAGTATTTGTCTCTCTGTGACTGACTTATTTCACTTAACATAATGTCCTCTAGGTTCATCTACATTGTCATAAATGACAGAATTTCCTACTTTTTATGGCTGAATAGTATTCCATTGTGTATATATATCACATTTAAAAAATCTATCCATCCACTGATGGACATTTATGTTGTTTCCATATCTTGGCTACTGTGAATAATGCTGCAATGACCATGGGAGTGCAGACATCTCTTTGGCACACTGTTTTCAATTCCTTTGAGTATGAGTATATACCTGGTAGTGGGATTGCTGTACCATATGGTAATTCTATTTTTAGTTTTTTGAAGAACCTCCATACTGTTTTCCAAAATAGCTGTGGTAATTTACAATACCACCAACAGTGTATAGGGGTTCCCTTTTTCTCCACATCCTGGCCGATACTTATCTTTCATCTTTTTGATAATAGTCAATCTAATAGGTGTAAGGTGATATCTCATTGTGACTTTAATTTGCATTTTTCTGATGTTGAGCATTTTTTTCATGTATCTGTCTTGTCTTGAGAAATGTCTATTCAAGTCCATGGCCCATTTGTTAATAGGGTTATTTCGAAAATAATAATAGTTTTTTCTTTGTTTAAATAATTCAAGGTACTTTTATATCTTATATCTTTAATGCTGTTGATATAATAATTCATATCTCACTGTATTCCAAAAACAAAAGATTTCCTCTTCTTGTCACCTTTCCCATTTTTATATGCCACCTTAAAGTCTGTCTCCCTAAGAGGCCTTCTTCACATGGTTTCACTGTTATATGCCTGCTTTTGGGTTGGCGTGGGAGTATGTAGATAAATAAAATCAGGAGCATCACAATCTGGTGTAAAATATGGTACTTAATTTCTCTGTCCATTTTATATGTGTCTCATGTCTGCAAGGAGTCAGAGACTATTTCATTTTCCTCTTAATGAGTCATATGATTTCCAGCTCATTAAAAATAGGACTGCTAGCTCTTACGGGGCTGGGGCTACCTTCTGTTGTTGATTCTGTCCAATGAAATCTTATATTATACCTTCTGAACTTGTCTCTCTCATGAAATATTAAGTTGAATTGTGAGTAGAGATTTACTAAATTTTAGTTTTTATTTATTTTCCAACCAGAGGAATGTCCTTATTGTCTGTTCTGTTATCTAGGGCCATACTTGGGAGAAATCGTAAGAAGGTGAAGAAGTTAAAATTGTGAAGGATTGATTAGTGTTGTCTTTCTGGCCATTTAAATTTGTATTTAACATTAATTAATTAATTAACTAACATATTTGTTTGTTCATTTAATCTCTCTGTCCATTTTAGTTACGGCTGGATCAGGCCATACCTTCCTCTGGCTTCCTTCTGCATAAGTGTGTTATCATTACTCAGTTGATAGTTTGGGAAACAAGCCTTTCAGCACCCTGTTCCCTTCTCTAGCTTCTCTACTCTGCTCTAATTTCATGTTTCTCCAGCAGTTGTTTCATTTCAAATCTATTTTTTTTTCTGGTACTATTTTGAGTTCCTTTCTAATCTCTTGAGGTTTGGGTTTCTTTTCTTCTTTCTCTGGATGTGACATCTTCCTTGTCACTCCGTCCTGTGTTAGCCAGCTTAAATTTAAGCTTCTGGAGGGCAGAGGCTGTTTCTTCCTGGCCTCTTAGCCCAGGTTAGCACAGTGCTTTACACATAACAGGTGGGCAATAAATGCATTCAACTCACAAATATTTAGAATCTTTTTGAGTATGAGACACTGTGTTAGATGCTGGGATACCAATTTAGATTAGATATTGTCCCTGGTCTCTATGAACCTAAACTCCAGTAGAGAGATGAACACGTAGGTCAAGGGTTGTAGAAGAGCTATTCTAGAGCCATGTAGAAGCTGGGGTTTAGAGAAGGCATTCTGGAAGAGGTGGCACTTGTTGAGTTTTGCAGGATCAGTAGGTGTACTTAGAAGTGAGAAGACCTGATCATAGGTTGTGTTAGTGGATGAAGACATGAGAGGTTGAGGATAAGAGGACTATTAAGAAGATAGACTGTGGGGCCGGCCCGGTGGTGCGCTGCTACAGTGTGCCGCTTGGGAGTGTGGCGGCAGCTCCTGCTGAGGGTTCGGATCCCACATACAGACCGGTTCCCGCTCACTGGCTGAGCGAGACGCAGGAGCAACACCGAGGGTTGCAATCCCGTTGCCGGTCCCCGGTCCGGTACAGGGGCAACACTGAGGGTTGCGATCCGTTGCCGGACACAGAAAAAGACAAAAAAAAAAAAAAAAAAAGAAAAAAAAAAAAAAAAGGAAAAAAAAAAAAAAAAAAAAAAAAAGAAGATAGACTGT
>NW_007726190.1:446713-514873 GCF_000696425.1 Galeopterus variegatus | reverse complement strand
AAAAAAAAAAAAAAAAAAAAAAAAAAAAAAAAAAGAAAGAAAAAAAAGAAAAAAAGGAAAAAAAAATAAAAATAAAAAAAAAGAAGATAGACTGTGAATGTGGGATGATGAGGAGAAACAGGTCAAGAATGACTCCTTGGCCTACTGGGTAGAAGATGGCACCTGTTTGGGGACATAAGGATTAATGGAAAAGGAATAATTTTAGAAGAAAAAGGGATAATCATGACACCAGGAATGGCCGGTTATCACTCCTTTATCACCCCTCCTTTGTAGACACTCTTCTTCCTTCTGGCAGAGCATTTGACTAGAATGGACTCAGTATTGGACCCTGATGAAAACATGTGCCTATGGGGTGGGACTGAGAGGAGCGTGGAGAGGAAGGGCCTAGCTCTCCTTCAAGGCAGGACTTGCTGTCTCAGTCCTCAGTCATGCATGGGGCAAATGGTCACCAGCTCTCAGATCCTTTAGGGTCTACCTCAGCAGCAGAGAGCCACTTTACCTGTATCTGCTGACCAAGCAAGACAGGAATATGAAAGCCCAGGCATTCTGCACTGTGGGAGGCACTGATAGAAAAACACTCACTCCAGAGCACTCTGTTGGGTTGACTGAGGCTTTGTGGGATCTACAAAGCCATTCAATTTTCTCCTCTGCCCTATCCTTTTTTCTTTCCTTCCCTTCCAAAGTATAACCTCTAATAAAAATGCTGTACCCTGAAATATTTCTTAGTGTCTGCTTCCGGAGAACCCAATCTGTAACATAGACAGTGAAGTGGAGGTTTTTCAGACCTCTCAGCATCCCTGGGATTGCACAAACTCTTTTTCCTTGGAGCGGGGGGAGTCCTTGAAGAAAGGGGCTCAGAGTATGAGAGTATATACTAGAATATAGAGGACTAAGGGGCAACAGTTGTGTTCTAATTGTTACTGGCCTTAGCTTGAAAAGAAACAAATCTGAGAAAACAAGCGAGCAGTTAGTTTTATGATTGGATTAAAGATACTTCCGATCTCCAAGAGGTCTTTAGTTTAAAACCAACATATTGCAGCAATTGTTCTAAATGGAAGTTTCCTTCAAATAAAGAATATCAAAGAAACCGTGGGAAAGTTCGAAGCAAGTTTAGTTGCTGTGAACCAGAACGCTTTAATCTCTTATTAAATGAATGCAGTGTGATAATAATATAATGATACCTTGCATTTAGATTGCATACTTATTCTCCCCAAGACATTCCTAAAGCATTTTAATGAAATGTCATTTTTTCCTCCTCACTGCTGACTTTCCTCAAGTGGGAGAAGGAAGAATAGAGATAGCTGAATCTTTAATAGCTAATGTCCCATTTTTAATTCAACTACCTCCCCAATCCACCTGTATTACAGCTATGAAATAGTACTAAAAATCATTTTACTTCCTTTCTCTTTGACAGCCGAGGGGAGATTATCAGAATAAGAAATGAAATGCTTTATATTGTGGGAATAAGGAAGAATTCCATTGGCTACCGAATAATCTACAAACAGAATAATCTAACCTATGTATCATCAAAAATTGATACTGCTTCCTAAGCCCTCCACGTAATCATTAAAAAGCTATTATTACTGAAACTCTGCTAAGCATCTTATATATATATTATTTATTCTTCATAATGACCCTGTGTGCTATTTTTCCCTTTTTGCTTTGTAGAAGCTAAAACTCAGGCTCTGAGGGGTTGAATAAGAGGTCCAAGGTCATGTGGCTAGTAAGAGACAGTGCTGGGATTTGAATCCAGGAGGTATTTTACTCCAAAGATGGAAATTCTAACCACATTGCTTATTGACTCCTTAGTGTGGGACTTCAGAATCTGCAGCCACTGTGCTGACTCTACCATTCAAACAACTGTGTGTGTGTGTGCGTGCATGTGTGCATGCATGCATGCACACGGTGGTGGTGGTGATGGTGGGGGGGAACACTACTGCACTAGTCCCTAAGAGACTGGCTTGCTGAATATGCTTAAAACAAAACAGCTTCACCCACAAAGCCCTAGGCTTTTATCAAATATTCCATCTTTCCAAACTCCCCCTTCATGGAAATCTTTGGCTTTTCCACTACAACTCAAGGAAGAAGATTTGACATCTTTGAGAATGACATCAAAAAATAAAGGAATAACAAACAATAAACATTGTACAACTACGCTAATTCATGCCCCAGAGGGAAGACAACAGGAAAAACCTAGAGTTTGCCAAATGGAAAAACAACTGAACTGGTGGAGACAGAAATGTTAATTTAGACTTCAAGATGATAAAAGACTCCTTACAAACAATGGGAACTGGGGAAAAAAAAAGTTGGACTCAGCCAAATCCCTCAGATATATGTAAGCAACTAACTCACACTGAGATAGATGGAGGCATCAGTGTCTTCATTTTAATGAAGAAAATTAGACTTTGCATGTTCACAGACTCTCTGTGTTCAAGTTCTTTTCTAGTTGATACTGATGAGGCAACTCATAAAAAAGTCAAATGCTTACACTGCAATCAGGGCAAGATTTGGGCTCACAATGAAAAGTGCATGGCTCAGTTTGCCATGGGTTCAATATATCCTCCCTTAGTTCTCCATGAGAGGGAAGGAAGCCTGCACAAAATAGCTGACCCTGTTTTTGGATTCACTCTAGGCCATTATTAGTGTATGTTTGTCCAATATTGTTATCCTAGGAGCAATCTTCCCTAAATTGCTACCTTCTCCATCTGATATTACTTAGAACAATGTACAATTAGCCACATTTCTGCACGAAGAACTTTTCTTCAAAGCAAACACAATAAACTTTGGTAGCATGGTACCCCTACAAATAATGCTTGATTGAGGCTGCTTAATTTAGTAATTTATTTATCAGCTTAAATGATCCCAGTCGTCTTTGCATATGTCAACATCCATTTGTTTCGTGAGTGTATTGAGGTCAAAATCAGCATCTCATTCATAGGGATATTTATCTATACCCACAGATGCATCTGAGTCTGCATCTGATATCGCCTCATGTTAATCCATAAAGAAAAATTTCCTCTCCAATTAAATTGCTCTTATAGTCTCACTGGGAGATATGTTAATTTATATTGTTCTGATGTGATTACTTTTGTTTATTTTTGTCTCTCCAACCAGATTTGAAACTCTTAAGGGTAGAAGAAAAGTTTTCTATTTCTTTCATAAACTTGTCTCTTTCCCCTATTCCAGTCACCGATAAATTATTTTACAATTTTGCACCCTGCAAAGGTAGGTGTTAAATAAACCGTTAGATGGCTTTTCAGATTTGTGTATTCAGACAAATAGGGAAATAGCCTCAGAGCAAGAGCCTGGTTCCAAGCAGGTTGAGTTCTAAAAGCAATAAAAATGAAAAAGCAGTTTTGAACTTTTGAAGGATACTGATTGCAAAGCAAGGCCCCTCCAGAAATCCCACAGGATTAATGAATCCTTCTGTCAGAGATAGAGTCAACTTCTGACATCAGAAGAAGCAAGCTTGTAGCATGGGTAGAGGAGGTGGGATCTGCTCTGTTGAGTCCATAAACAGGTGTTCTCCAAGACTCTCCTCTAAGCGTCTTGTGGTTTCACTTCTGATATTTCAATTGTGCATATTTCCCATTGCTTCCTCCGTTGATTTTTCATCGCCATCTTTTAAACTGTCATGTTACTATGTTACTTTAAATGTGTTGAAAGGGTGCCATATTTGTAGAATGTGCCTTGGGGAAGGAGCACTTTCCTCTAGCCCCATCTGAAAGGTCTCTCTATAGTTTTGCCTTTCCCTGGAACTATGAAAAGTGTACTTTAAGAATGATGACTTCTGGCTTAATATGTATAGGTCACACATCTTCCTTTCCTTGTTAAAATAACTCACTCCCCCCCTCTCCCTTTCTTGTTCCAAAGCGACTTCTGGGCTGCTCCACTGGAAACGAGTAGAGAGAAAAAATCACGGGTATAGCCAGCCTTTGCTGATTGATTATTTCATACTTGTGAAACAATTTTCTGTACCAATTATGTCTTTGCAGATGACAGAAGCCATTTAGTCTAATGACCATAATAATTAATTTTCATTATGAAGCAGATTGGTTAATGATGCCAAAGCCTAGATTTCATTATGAAACTAAAGCACAAAACTTGCCCACACTCCCAGAGCATAACTTTCAAGTTTGTTAAATTAGGGAGTAAATGTAATCATTACTTCTCTTACAGAGTCAACTGAGATAAAGTCAGGGTGAAAGTGTCAAGGGCTGTAGCAGAGTTTTGCTTTTCTTTTCATTGTGAAATCGGATGAAATTCTTAAAACATGGTGCCTGACCGGCAGCATCAGCATCACTTGGGAACTTGTTGGAAATGCTAGTTTGGGGGCCTCATCTTAAGACTACTGAGCCAGAAGCTCTAAGGGTGAGGCCCAACCGTCTTTGTTTTCACAGTCTTCTAGGTGGTTCTGGTGCAGGTTAAAGTTTGAGAACCACTGGTCCAGGTAATGAAGGAGAGATGGTAAAGCAGGCTTTCTTGTCTCTTTGGTGTTTTTTGCTTAAAGTTTCTGATGGCTATAGATCTTTCCATATTCAAAAGGACCTCAACTAAAAAAACCTGAGAACAATATTTGATATACTGGAGTTAATTATCTAACATTTGGAATGTTCAATGAACAAGCTAGAACTTAGACAGAATTCTCTAACCACCAAAATATCCAATGAGTGGAATCCAGTAGAGCTATGATCCTGGTGAAGATGTAGGCAATTTTAATGTATTTATTCGCTTCTTAAACAAATTGGTACAGAGCAGCACTTTAGATTGAGACCTTTTTTAGGTGTTGTGGTTTCAGCATTAATCAGAAAGACAAAGTCTTTGCTGACATTCTGGAGTTGAGAGGCAAGCAGCAAACACACATGTACCACGTGGAATTACTCACTGTGCAGAAATGAAAGGTGAGAAGCAGGTGGGCTGCAACCAGAATGTGAGGGGCTGCTATTTTATAGACTTGATCGGAAAATTCTCTTAGATGAGCAGATATTTAAACAGTGTGGGAGAAAGGCCAGCAGATATCTGGGAGGAAAGCATTTCAGGCAGAGGAAACAGAAAATGGGATGAGATTGGTGGATTTATGAACTGGATTTTAAGGGAAATAAGAAACTTGGATAAAGTCACAAAACTAATAATGCAGCCTAAATTTACTTGGGTGATTTCACTAAGCTTTACTCTCTCTTACTATGTCTCTCCAGAGGATAATTAACTGAAAAGACCTTGTGTCTATACATGCTTATTGGCAAGATCTGTAGTCTATATCCATTTGATGGCAAAGCTACTTTATTACAACCCTGGCTGGGACTTTTGTTTGAACTGACCAAGTGTGGCTGTTCTTTCGGAAATATGACTGGCTTAATCACTTCAAATGAAAGTTATGGGTATGTAACTCTTGATGCAGTCAGAAAGGGAAGTGACAGAACTTCCCTATTTCAGCTGTTGTCCGTGGTGACATAATTTTTAAACTGCCATTGATTGAGCACTTGCTATGCTCCAAGCACTGAGCTAAGTAAAACACCCGCATTTTATCCTTTCAAAACTCATTTTCGTTTTTGATGATACTCTGGAACATACTAGTGTGTGATTCCACAGGGAAGCAATTTTACCTGCCTCTTCACTCTTGAATCCTCCCGGAGCAATGCTTACAGTAGGTACACAGTAAATATTTGCTCAATGAAGAAGAAAAAAAGAAGCAATGAAGTAATTTCTGTAAGTAACAAAATCGAGACTTGAATTCAGTCTGTGCGATTCCAAAACTTTGACGACTGTGCTGCACCGTGAATTAAGCTGGAGTGGAATGAGGGGAAAAATGATGGAATATGAAGGTGGAGCTTAAGAAAAGCAGAGTGGATGAAGCAGCTCATCCAAAGCTATCAGTGAAGCAAAAGCAGCCACCTCCTCTCCATGGCCCATCTTGTCCTAGATTTTCTGGGGCTAAACAGAAGACTGGAAAAATGCCAGTTCTTTGTCCCCTCAGAAAACAGGTAGGATTTGTCAATTACACCTCAATAAAGCTTGGGGGAAGGAAAGAACCAGACTGGCAAGACTAATTCTCAAGGAATAATTAGTCAGCAATGTGACAAATTAAGTGGGATGGCATCTCATTTCATCCTGTCTGCTCTAGGGCTTGCCTTCTTTGGAATAGCAAACAGGAAACTTATGAATTATAGCACTATGTGAGAAACTGAAAATTATATCAGTATGAGAATGACCCTCATGCTAGTTTTAATTAGTTTCACTTAATCCAAATTGCCAACGTTTCTAATTTGCTGAAACATACTGTCCAAACACAATGTAATGCTTTGAATGTGTGGGAAGGTTTTTCTTATCCTTTCCCTGCTCCCTTCCCCTGAAGTCCCCTCCTTTCCTCTCACTTTCTCTTTCCTCCCCTCCCCTCCCCTCTCCTCCACATTTCCTTTCCTTTTCTCTCTCTCTCAATCTCTCTCCACCATCCCTTTTTCTCTCTTATTTTTTTTTACTCTTCCAAGTATGTGATTATAACCTTTTAAATTTCCTGTGTATTTTGTAGATATAATTGTACCCACTTTACACATGAGAAAACTAAGTCACTAGAGACATTATGTAACTTGTGAATTTTGTGGTGAGGATGGAAAACCCGCATTTCATAACTTCAAGTACGTTTTGCATTTTGACTTATCCACAGCTCCCAGAGCAAAATCTTAGGCTCAATCCTGGGTACTAATTTACCATGTATAATGAATAATCAGGCATATGTTAAAAAAAAAAAAAAAGAGGTAAAAGAAAGTACAGCCTAGTTTGAAAGCCCTCACTGACCGAATATTTTTTTATTTTTATTTTTTTTTAAAAGATGACCAGTAAGGGGATCTCAACCCTTGGCCTGGTGTTGTCAGCACCACGCTCAGCCAGTGAGCCAACCGGCCATCCCTATATGGGATCCAAACCCGTGGCCTTGGTGATATCAGCACTGCACTCTACCGAGTGAGCCATGGGCCGGCTCAGACCGAATACTTTAATTTAGGTAGTTTACTTCATTTGTTATGTGTATTATTGGAATAATAATGGATCCTCATGTATGGGGCTTAAAAAGCCTTTCACAAAGATAGACTTATATTTAAAAAAATATTTATGTGGAATTAGACAGATTGAGTTCTACTGTCATTGTTATTTAAAACACTAAACATCAGGAGTGCCTGTCTTTAGCATTTTCTGCCTACTCCAGAGGAAGAGTTATTAGGTTGGTTCTGTTTTTTTGCCAGTAGGTGGTACTAGCAATTTGTATAGTGTTTGTGAACCTATCCAGATAGGAGGGGGAAAAAAAAATATGCTTGGGTTTTGTGTGTGTGTGTGTGTGCTTGTGTATAGAAATAATCTCTTCAGACTTTGTGGTCTACCAAAGCCTTTAGCTGGACACATTTCTTTGGGCTCCATGATCTGCCTACCAGGAACATAATCCCTAAATGGTTAAAATATAATGGTTTGAAGAGTTTTGGTTTAGAAAAGAAGAAAGAAAAAAAAGCAGGAGCTCATGTCATGTCATTTTTCCCAGAGTAATTAGATTACCAGTGACTTCTGATCATATGATAGTTGGCACCAACTCATTTTCTGAGTAACATGCTATTAGATGAGATGATAACTTTTTCCAAAAGATGTTCTAATAATGAAGCTGAGTTTGAGAGAAAAGCAGCAAAACCCTCTCCTTGTTTCTCATATCCTACATGTTCTTATTGTCCTGGTGCTAACAAGGCTGAAATTTTTACACGTGGTTAGTTCTTGTTGGAGACAATGTCCCTGTATAGTTTTAGAAGGGGGGGTGGGGAACCTGATAAGTAGCTGAGATACCTAAAGTAGGCCATTTCAGATGCAGAGTAGTTACTTTCCAAACATGTTTTAATCTGGGTTGTCAAAGAACCTTGTTAGTTTCTAAGAAGGAGGTTGCAACACTAACTCCAATTAAAATGAATGATCCCATTAATGGTGGAGGGGAGTTAGCATCCTCACCATCCCCTGCTTTCTTCAACTGCTACCCTCCACAGAACAAAATATGAAATACAACATGACCACAGGCAGTTTTCGTGTTGCCTAGTCTGGAGGCAGAGTTAGGCGAAATGATGGAATTCTGAGCTGAGGACCCCACTGTCGCAGCACAAGGGGCTGAGTTGGAAGCAAGCCCTCGGCCATGAAGACTGTCACTCAAGTCTATTTCAATGATGGCATAAAACCCCAGGTGAGACAGGAATGCAGAGAGCTGCTGGAGTTTTCATTAGTTACTTTTTAAACCCTGGCGTTATTGCAGCCAAATTATGTCTTTTTCTTCTTCATGCATTAATAGAGTTAAGGATTATTTGCTCAGTGCTTGTAAATTTTTCAATATTGGTCCGGATTAGGATAATACTTCTCTTTTAGTTTTCTCCTGCTGGTGGGTGGGCGGGCAGGGGGCATCCTTATTTGCCTATCTGGCAGCACTATTGTGAGTTATATTTATTGACTGGAAACTTGGCAAAGCTAATATTTTTTCTGGGTAACAAGACACTACCCTCAATTTTTACTTACAAAGCTCCACAGCAACCAGGTGGAACATATATCATTAGCTTACTGAAGAATGAATATATTTTAAACCGTGACTTAAAGCTGTTCATTTATAGTATATTAAACCAAAGCAAAGGTTTAAGGCAAACTCAGCTTTCTACAGTAGAATTAACTAAATCAAAATGAGGCTTTTTTAAAGTTAACTTTATTGAAACTCATTCAACTTTCCAAGAACTAAAAATTAGCTTCCTGTCCTGACTGTTGGAATTACTTACTGTCATCTGTTTCAGACATTAAAGGATGATTTAATATCAGCAGTAAGGCCCCTCTTCCTCATTTGGCAGGTGTTAATTATTTAAACACTACTCATTTTAATTTGTTTCCAATCACTCTTTTGAATGATTTGCTTTGCAGGTTTAATTATGTGCATTTCTTGAAAAAAAAAATCAAAAAGAAGTCAGGCTGAAACCCTCAAATTGCACCATGCAATCTATTGATAGGTGGGGTGAGGCAAGGCTGTATTTCAAGTATTATGATCTTCATGATCTCTGTTGATGGAATATAATATACAATACATCATTTTTATCTTCTTTGTAATAAAAAGTTGCTCTAGGCACAAAGCCTTGGGTTCCTGCATGCTAATGATCCTAGCTGACTGGAGAAAGCCTTTGCATTTCCTGATCTGTCAATTAGGAATGAGCCACAGACATCCAGAGTAATTGAAAATATGGGAGGGACATTTCTCCCAAAGAAAATACTTTTCTTGCATTCTGGGCATCATCCTCTTTGTCAATTCTTGCTGCTTTCTTCCCTCCAGCTAAACCGGCTTCGGCTCCATGGTGACTTTTGTTATAAACAGCCCTGGGCTTTCGTTTTCCCCCACTTAGTTACTTGTCAGAGCTCTCTCTGCTGAGATGGGACAGCCTGTGTGCGCGCATATGGAAAATCAGCTTTGCATTGGGCAATTTCTGCTAGTGTCACTGAAGTCGGGCACTAGTCTAAGTGTTTGATAGAAAACTTTTTCAGAAGACTACCATCTAAATTTGAAAAGCAGAGTGGTAAGGAGGAGAAAGAGCTTTCACAACCCCTCTGGGAAAGGAGAAACTGACAACCTCAGGGTTTTTTTCAGTTGTACACAGCAAAGTAATTTCATCTCAGTGTGAAATGGAAAAGGTGGGTGTTTGTTTAGATTGAGGCCATTCGGTAATGATTTTAACACTCACTGGAATCTCTTAGCCAAAGTATTCCAGGGACACAGTCTGTAATGAACACTTCTCCTCCCAATTAAAGTTTCAGTCCCAATGAAAATGTTACCTGATATCCCCTTTCTCCTACTTTCAATGTTTCCGTATTTGCTCTGTTTTTACCTTCATGATTGGTGGCCTAACTCATCATTTTTCCAGTGAAATTATTCTTTCTTTGGCAGTCAGCCACAAAGCCAAGGAGGCCGATCCTCTGGCTGAAGAATCACGTTCATCAAACTCATTTGCACGTCTGATTTGAAGTCCAGAAGAACTGATTGAGTTTTTGGATGAAACAACTTCATTTCCTTGACTGAGCAGAATAGGGAACCGTTAAGAGTGTCTTTAGACACTCTTAAATAAAATGTTAATAAACAAAAAGCCCTGAATGTTCCAAACATGACTCAGTTATCTAAGTTAACTGTTATTCAGTGAGCTGTTTCCCAACTCCCTGAGATCACTTTCATTTTGGTGACAGAGGCATGCCTGTGGTTGAAGTGGTGGCAAAGGTATGTAATGTGAAATGCACTTTGTAATGAAAAGCACAATAGCCTTGCTTGTCATTCTTCTCCACGTCTATGAGTCTGTGAATGTAACATATGTGGCTTCATTGGAAATCATCACAAGATATGGCTGGGGTGGGGAGCTCGTGTAGATGAGAAAAAAGATGAGAAGCAAGGCCTTTAAACATTTTTCAACTTTCACTCTTTGCTCATTCATTTATTCAACAAATGTTAACTGAATGCACACTCTGTATCACAGGTGGCAATACTCATTGAAATGTGACAGCTCACAATCTTGTGGATCAGACAAACCTGTGAACAAAGAATATTAGTAAGTGTCCCACATGAGCCATAAATGCAGCATTCCAGATGAGCCTAGAAAAGAGAGCAGCCAACTCTCTGGGGAGTTTAGGAAGGCTTCCCAGAGGAGGTGGCATTTGAGTTAGGTTTTATAATAATGAGTGGGCATTCATCATGTGGAAATGGTGTTGGGGTGGGGAGACTGGTTGAAGGCATCACAGGCAGAGAGAAGGTTAGGCTAGCACTGATGCAAATGGCAGAGAATGGCCAGGGTTTGAAGTAGTGTCAGAATGAGCCCAGATTGTGCAACTTTATGCTGAGAAGTTTAATCATTGCTACGGGTTAAATGTGTCCCCTGAAAGCTCATGTGTTGGAAACTTGACTCCCATAGTAACAGTGTTAAGAGAGCAGGAAATCCATTGATGGTATTTCAAAGACAGGGACTTTAAGAGGTGATTAGATTGTGAGGACTGTGCCCTCATAAATGGATTGATCCATTCATAGAGTAATGGGTGTTGTTCTGATGCCTTTAAAATGAGAGCAAGTGAGGTTAACTCTCCTGCTCAGCTCATTCTTGCCACGTGACACCCTGCATTGCTGTAGAGAATCACCACCAAGAACAAAGCCCTCACCAGATACACCCCCTGGATTGTGGACTTCTCAGCCTCCAAAACTGTAAGAAATAAACCTCTTTTCTTTACAATTGCTCAGTTTCAGATGTTCTGTTATAAGCAACAGAAATGGACTAATGAAACATTTTTCCAAAAGCATGTGTAATCCTCCAGAAGGCTTTACATAGGGAAGGGTTAGCACTAGTATTGAGTTTTAGAAGATAACTCTGATGGCTGAAGGGAGAATATATTCAACAGGGGGAGAGAATGAAGGTGGGAGAACCCTGAAGAAACTTAAAATAAACCAGGTGAGGAGATAGTTCCCTCCTAATCTAAGGCATTGGCAGTGGGTGTTAAGTCAAAAACTATGAAGGGTCCAAGATTTTATCCTTCTTACAAGTAAAAAGTTCGTCTGCCCCAGTTTTACATATAATTACTGACAGACATGAGAATTAATGAAGACATAAGACCCCTGGGTTAGAGACACAGATGGTTTATTACTCACAGCAAAAACAGAAGCCACAGCAGCCAATTGCATCAGTTCTCCAGGTCCTAACCCCCATGTGACTTGATGAGAGTTGGATGTTACCTGCAAGTGCAACACAGGAGAGGGCCCTGAATTTTAGAAGAATGAGCTATTACAGGGTTGCTAACATATCTTCCCATATTCCTCTTGAGAGAGAGAGATTACTTATTACCCTGAAAAGTAAGCCAGTCTCCTCTAGGAGAGAGGAGAAGTCATCTCTAGGTTTATTACCTGGGGATGTAAGCAAATATCTCTGGGGAGATGTATCTCTAAATCTCTCCGGAGGGATATATTATCTTTAGGTTCCAAGGCTGTTTGCTATTTAAACATGTTCTTTGCTCAGAAGGCCCACTGTGTAGGAACATGAAAAACCCATATAGCATTGTTTCCCAGTATGGAGGTGGACAGGAAGCACTAAATAAATGAAAATCATGAAGGATAATGGTCAGGGGGAAAAAGCCTGGAAGATGATTAGACAAGGAAAAGCTTGGGGAGGGAGACTGAGGGAGGCTCAGGTGTGACTAGGGTTTCTGATGTGATAGACCTGGCGGTAGTGGGTGGACAGTAAGTGAAGAGCAATACCTTTTTCTTTATTTTAATGCTGGTGGGAAAGAGGTGTAGACACAGGCACAAGTTAAAGGTTTAGAGGTTGGTTTGTATAAAAATGACTATAACTGAAGATTCCTCAAGAAGTGACTACTATTCTGGGTCATGTGCTATGGCACAAATAAGAAAGAGAGGCCAAAGGAGCCAAAGTTCCATGTCTCCTGTGGACTCAGATTTTTGTTTGGAGGTGACTGTGGTATCCTAGTAGACAGGAAGAACTTAAGAGCTATGTCGTACTAAGCTCTTATTCTGGGAAATGGACTTCAAGGGGAACTTGAACTTGCCTAGAGTAGGGCTCCTGAAATATCTTCCATCTCTCAAATTGCCACAGTAGCTTCAGTGCTTACTTCCATTAAACAGACCCTTGACAGGCTCTGGATGTGTAAGAAGTTCAATGTAAGAAGTGTGAATTGCCCAGCACTTTAGGGGCTTCTTATGAGCTGCTGTACACTCTGTAGTGTTGGGGGCTTGGAATCCCGGAATGCATTTTTCATTTTTATGGAGTGGGTACATCAAGGTGTGGTAGAAAAGGCCCCAGCCCAGGGTTAGAGGGTCAAGGTGACAGTCTGAGCTGCATCAGCAGCCAGCCACAGAGGCCTTAGAAATTGCAAATTCATCTTTAAAGGGGAGAGAAGACTGCCTGATCTACAGTGTTTTGATTATCAAGTTAATATTTCATAAACTGAAGATCTTACACTTATAAATTATTATTATTACTACCATTGCCATAGCATTTGAATCTGAATCCTACAAATATTCAGTGAAAATGTTAAATATTTATTGGCTATTTGAAGTAAAAGATGTTGATGCTAATTTTTTTCCTGTTATCCTCATGTAGAAGAAACCATCATCCTTCCCTTTTCCAAAGCTTATCTGATGGGTAAATCATGGCTTCTTATGCATGAAGGTATATAATAGCTCCTTGTATGTGTCTTCCTCTATCATGTACAGAAAATTCTGGAAGACTTGTAATTAAATCAATATAAGACAAATAGAAAAAATCATTGTAAGTAGATAAGAAAGTATCTTATTATCCCCTCTAGGTTTAAAGCATGAGTGTTTTCTGGGGAAAATTAGCTTTTGTTTTTCCTGGTTGAGATTTACTTGAAAGCTTTCTTTTTCTTTGGCATCCATGGTATTTAAAACACAATTTTATTACCCATGGTATCAAATAACTGTATATTATCCAACGTGCAAAAAGTACACTGTCTGGATTATTATTAACATGTCAATTATGATTGCATCACTTTAAAAGTTGGATATTTAATCTGAAAAAATAAACTAAGCATATACCCTCCTGGTGCATTACAGGGATTTTGGTTCTAACTTCCTTTCTGATATGTAACTACTGGCTGCTAAATACACGAGACTCTACTTGATTTTAATGTAATAAATCAAACCCTTGTTATAACTTGTCTTCAAAAGTTCACATGCTTTTCCTCTTTAGTCAGTTTAAAACATTACAAGCCACCCTTTATCTTTAATTATTGCTCTTTTATATAATAATTGCATAGGCCAGTGTTGGGTGAGTTTATAATTGTGGTATTGCTTGACCTTCTGGTATTGCATTTTATTTCAGGACTGAACATCGAATGAAGTTGGGAGGACTGAGGAAAGTCCAGTCTGGCTTCCCAGGGATAAAAGAGGATGGCTAAAACAGCTCCGTTCTGTTGTGAAAAGATCCCTAATGAGAGAAGAAAGCATACTCCTTTGCAACCCTTGCAACTTCTCTAAGTACGGAGACACAAAACATAAGCATTGCAAGGGACTGAAGATATCCTTTAACCCAGAGTGACAAAGAATCAGTGGACAAGACTTGGTCCATCAGCTTGTTTATCGGGGATAAAGTTGGGCAAGAACTCTGTTCTGAGTTGAATCTTGTACCCTTTCTGCTCCCCAGGTGTGTTCTTCCTGCCTGAGATTAGAGAAAGAATTCCAAAGAGGGGAGACCCAAGGGGCAGGAGAAACATGGACTCAGGGAAGAGGTGTTAATGGAATTTAGCTCAGATTTCACTTCATGGAAAAGAGATCAGTCAATGTTATGAACTACTAAATGTGACTAGTTTGCTTAAGAACTAGTGAAAACTTTCAAATTCCTTGGGTTATTTCCTCTGAATAGCAGTAGATTTTTATACAGTTCTTTCAATTTAAGTCTTGTTGGGTTGAATTAACAAACAGAATAGGTGATTTTTGAAATGTTCTGTTTCATACTTCTTAAAAGTTAATAAATTAGAGCTCTTTTCTTTGCAAAACAAGGTATTAGTTAAATAATTTAGATATTGCCCTGCCTTGGATATTACAAACAAATACTTTATGCTTGGGACTTAAAACAGCAACTTGACTAGTTGCTGGAGTTGTGAGAATAATCACCTAAGTTCAAAACACCTGGAATCCTCATCAATTCTTGGGAAACACTGCCACCATTGTCCTTTGGTGCTGTGAGCTAATTGTGGAGTTATTGTGCAATAATCCTTTATTCAGGTCTAATAAAATCATAACCTCACTGGAAAGTATGGTGCTTACCCATTGAATTCTTGCATATGCTCAGTAACTTCTGCACTAAAAAAGAAGAGAAATGGAAATCCTTTTCTATTGCTAACACAAGAGAATTTACCTACTCATACTTAAGGGCTATAGCTAGAGTACTTTTTGAGCAATACCATGCAGTGTGTGTGTGTGTGTGTACACATGTATGCTATTGGGGATGAATGGATATGTAGTTTTGGAAAGAATGTACAAAGCTTGGAGGAACCCCCTGTATGAGGGTGAGGCTGTGCATGGGGGGATGTATTTGTTTTTAGTGAGGACAGCTTGTCCTCATTTCATTTCAACACAATAGACAGGAGACAGCTCAGCCGAGTTTTCCCAAACGGCTAGTTCTACAGCCTATCTTTTTCAATGTCACTAGATTGACTGATCATTAAGATTTCTCAGGTTTTTAAAAAGGTTTCTAAAAAGAGACAGCTTACTGACAAGCAGAATCAGTATTTTAAAAGATATTCACAGGGAAAGAAGACAGACTGAAAAAAAAACTATTTACAATATTGTTTTGGAAAATATTTCCACCTGTTGTTAATCTTTAATTGTGGTAAGTGGCAATGATTTCGTAGGTGGGCAAATCTTGCTTCCTTGGTAAATCCGTCCTGGGCCCTGTGGGTCTGTCTTCTGCTTCTGATATCTGGTGGCATCTATTGACTGCATTACTCACTTGCCAATGGATCTCATCTTGTTTCGATCTGATTTTTGCTCATCATTTAAATTTTGCTGCAGTTTAACTTGTCTCTGCTCATAAGTTCACACTCTGGTTGGGTAGAAGACATTCTCTTGGGCATCTTGTTTTTGCTTAGCATTGAGACTTACATATGTTTGAAAAATATGTCTGTTGACCTGATTTGCTATCGAATACCTTCAGTAGAGTTAAAGGAGCAATTTTGCTTCTTTCCACAGCAGTAAATAGCCATTAGTTTGATATCGTAAAGGTTGCCTGAGGCCAGGTTCTCAGTCTAAAAGTGAATGTGAGCTGTATATCAAGGAAACAGAATTATTTAGCACAGTAAACTTTTTAGTGTACATTTGACCTAGAGGAAATTTTTTGTCTACCTGTATGGCCCAAATTCTTCAAACAATGACTTATTCCCTGTGTTTATGTTCCCGATTATCAGGGAAATCTAAGTGTAATCTAAAAAGACAGAAAAATGCATGCTAAATGTAGACTAATGGTGAGTAAAATGCAAGGATAATTTTGAGAGTGTCTTTTATAAAAATATCAATAAACATTCCAACATGAGTCCTGGGCTCCCAGGGCTCAGATCTTGGGGTGGAGGCTTACACTCAGCTCTGTAAATGATTAAGATTGCAGGTTGTTCAAAGCACCAACCTCCGGTGTGCAGAAATATTTCTGCTTACAACATCTGCTGCAGTGAGGAGAGGACAGTGATGCCATCCAGCATGCCTCATGACGCTGGGAAGTTGCAAGAGTTCTTAATCAGTCGATTTCATGTTTCTAGGCTAATTCCATTTCCTATTCTGAAGACCAAAAGAAAAACACCAGTGCATAAAAAAACAGCTTAGGATTCTTGCTTTTATCTTAGAGAATGTGATTATTAATGGCTATTTTAGAAGTGCTTTTAAATTTGTAGGCATTTTTTTCCTCCTTTTTTTATTTATGAATCTTGAAGCTGCAACCAGTCAGCCTTCTCCCCTTTCTTCCAGGCTCTTCCCTTTTGCTATTTCAGACCCTCAGGCAAGTCTTTCATCCTCCTCCTGTGTGTCACAAAATAGGGGAACTAGTTTGGGGCCTGTAGATTTGTGTGTGTGTGTCAAAGGAAGAGATCCAGACTTCTTTAATGCGACAGCACCCATTGGTCATCTCACTCCTTTCATGATCAACCATCCCCCCAAAGTCTCTTGGCACTCCTTTCCTTGAAATCAAGGCCCAAGGAGGTCAGACAGCTTCTCTTGCTTTGCCAAGCATCACTCAGTCTCAGCTGAAGTAATGTTTACATATATGATCTTTCCATGCCATTTAAAATATGTAATGGATACTGTGAAAACAATAGGCATATTCAAGCTCCAATGCTGTTCACAAATGAGAGAAATATTCCAATACTCATATCAGAGCCTAATAGGTATAATTTTGCTCGTGATCGAGTAATGCGCAGCAGCTTTCCCCAGACTGCTGGGTAAAACAAAGAAGTGGTTGTCAACCTTTTCAGCATCAGATGTTAATGATATTTCGTGTCTTTGTTGAGTCTGTGGAAAGCAGCTACTGCACCTAGAAGGGAAATGACTTCCATACCAACCGCCCTCAGCCAAAGTCATTCGGACTGGGAAAGCTGGACCGAGTCCATATTTACATTTCTGTAAGAGGTGTGAAAGAAGATTTCAAGACAGAACTGACTGAGCTGCCTCCCACTCGCCTTACCCTATGTTCAATCTTATCAATGCTAGGAGGGCTCTTATTATTTCCAACATATAGAAGGGGAAAATGTAATGTAAACAGAGGGCCGATGTGTTTTGGCAAAGGAGGGAAGTGTTTTCTGTGTTTTGTGTATTTTTGGAAACCTCTGAAATCCCAAAGTCATACATCTTCCAAAGTTTTGGAGGAGGGTTTGTTCAAGGCTCGCCTGCACTCAGCAGCTCAGAAAGCCGTTTCTTAGCTGCATCTTTTGTAGCAAGGAACTATTTGGTCTTTTTTCTCAGAGCTAGTTGCAAAGATTGCTTGTAGTCATTGAGCAGTTTTCTTTTCACCTCTTCCTAAGCCCTCCTTTTGCCTCACTCCCGTTATGTCTTCCTTTTATTTTTTATTTGTTTTAAGGAAAGGTTTTAATTCCAATTTCAAGTCCATCCAAAAAATACAGCCCCTCAGTGCTGTGTTTCAGCTGCTGGAAACTAGACCACTCTTTTTGACTGGACATGTATAATTTAAATCTTACTTCTTTAGACGTTGTACAACTAACTTAATATTCTGACAGAAACATCTCTGAGGTCAGATCCACACCCTTCATAGAAGAATGCAAGCCCCACTGAAATTTGTAAAAGTAGAAAACGTACCACTAATCACTTTCTAATACTGTGTGTATGTGGAAATCTCACTCTCATAATGATAGTGATGCATCTTTAAATAACTATCTTCCTGAAGTTGTCCCAATTAAAATTAGGTGGTATTCCTCCTGTCATTTGTGCCCACTTATGAGCACAATGTCAGTTTGTCTCTGTAACTGTGAAAATCTAATTATGTAAATTAAATCACAAGCAACATGTCTGCCAATAGGAAACTCTTATGTGTATATATGTAGGCATGTCAGAGTTCCATGCAAGTTCTAAAATACTTTATAGACATGATTGTGATTATACAATGTACTGAATAAGATATTTTACAGATTTGGATAATTAACAGGACTTTCGTACAAATAATTCAATCATTTCAGTTATTTTGAAGTCGGTTTCCAGTTGCCACAGCCAAGTGTGTTGCTACTCAAAGTATTCTCTGTGAACTAGAGGCATCTGCAGTACCCGAAGGCTTGTAGAAATGCAGAATCTTGAGCCCCAAGTAAGACTTCCTGAATTGCCAGTGCTGCTGGTCTGCCAACTACATTTGAAAGCAAGGATCTAGTGGATTCTAAATTAGATGTTCCTCCCTTAATTTCTGGGTGGTGGCTCATCTGCCCTCACAGGAGGCCCTTGGTGGAAGGGTGCTTGGGAGCAGGACAGGGCTTCATCTTGCCGATTTCCTGATGAACTTGATTCTCTAGATGGAAATTCCTGATCCTCCGAATCACCACAGCCCCAATCTCCTTACAACATGATGTAAACCCTTAAGATTTTAACCCTTAAGTGTTAAGTAATTAAAATATGCCAATTGGGGCCGGCCCGTGGCTCACTCCGGAGAGTGCGGTGCTGATAACACCAAGGCCCCGGGTTCGGATCCCATATAGGGATGGCCGGTTCGCTCACTGGCTGAGCGTGGTGCTGACAACACCAAGTCAAGGGTTAAGATCCCCTTACCGGTCATCTTTAAAAAAAATAAAAAATAAAAAAAAAAAAAAATAAATAAATAAATAAATAAATAAATTAGATGTTCAGGTCATTTTGAATGTTAGACAGCTTTAGAAATATGAGGGTACTACAAAAAGTTCATGGAAAAGTAGAAATGAAAGATAGTATGAATCTTTCCATTAACTTTTGAAGTACCCTCGTATCTATGCATTTTTTGCAGTCAGGAGGAAATTATTTCATATATGATTAAATAATATAGAAGTATCCTCTAAGTTATAATGTGGTTTCCCAAAGAATCTGCTTTATTTTTTAAGAGTATGTTTTTGACATAATGTGACTTATTAATTTATTAATTTATGAATTCCCAGTGGTGCCTATTGGGAAAGTCATGCAAATACTTGGTACATTTACAATCAAGTCTCACAATACTTCAAATGAAATACTTAAATATCACTGGAAATCTGAAATAATAAAAAATAGTAATAGTTAATAGGTAATATTTATATAACACTTAGTATGTGCTAGGCACTCTTCTAAACACTTTGTATGTAGTAACCCATCGGATCTTTCTGACAATCCTATGAGATGTCTTATTGTTATGCCTACTTTACAGATGAGGAAACTAAGGCATGGAGAGGTAACAACTTGCCCAAGTTCACAGGGCTAGAAAGTGGAGGAGCCGTGATTGTTTTGTTTACCCTGTAGAAGGTAATTAAGCAAAGAGTTTGAGCTGGGATGGGCCTTTAGAGGTCTATATACCCTCTTATTTTACATATGATGAAAATGAAACCCCCCAAAAGCCATGGGGCTTGCTTAACATTACAGATAAATTAGTGGCAATTGAGAACATAGATGAGCCCCCTTACGTTTTATACATTTAGACCTTATAACATTCCTGGGAAATAGGCAGGTGTCCTGGTGTCACACCAACGACAGCCCTATTTTTTCTCATTATTTCAAGGAAAGAGGTTGGCATAAGTACAGGTGGTAATGCCCATAAACTGGAAGCTCCTCGTTTGGCAAAATTGTTCTCTTTCTTGTTTATGCCTCTACTCAACTTCGTTTGGTTGTGTTCTGCTGCACTCATCGCCCTGATCTGTGTTACCTGTCGACAGGTCTGCTTCACACCAGGGTTTGAGGACTGGGGCCACGTTTTTATTCCTCATTATGAACTTGACAGTTGCCATGCAACCGGACATGCAGTACGTCCTTAGGAAATTGTCATGGTGCGAGTGAATGACTGCTCCTCACTGCTGCTTCAGCTGTGCAGTTAAGAGGAGTGTGAAGCCTGGGTGGTTTTGGCAGAAATGGAAGCAACTAAGCCCAAAATGAACATGGAGAGATGGGGAGTATACTTTGCAGGGCCACTGGTGATATTGGTAGTGATTTGTGCAGGTAAATGCACAGCTCAGTGTTTAGGTGGCTGCCTATTTTGTTCCTGTGTCTCTTTATGTTCACATTTTTGCTTTGGCTGCAAATTCTCAAAGGTGGCAACTCTCTTTCTTTACTCCTTTTGTACAGTGCCTGGCTTTCTACTGCACCCAGAGAAGAACTGATGAATACTTGTGGGGGTGATAATGAAATTGTTAATCTGCACCTTGGAGGATTAAAATATTTCCTTTTTTCTGGAAATGCCCTTTGTAAAAAATTTTATTTATTCAACCAGGTGAATGGAATAAGCACCAAGTGAACTAACTGGTTAAGGTCACAGGAAATAGTTAACATAGATGCTTTAGTTCTTACTAGTTCATGGTTTTAAAAGTCACAATTACTTATAATGATCAAGTGAGCCTTTACTAGTTTAAACAGGGTATGATCGGAGTGTTTCCTAGTTATTTGGGGGAGTCCCCAAGGGTTGGCACACATATCCCTGTAAACCAGTCTGTCAGCTGTAGTTATCGCTTGGCTCCTGCCTATTCTATTTCTCCTGCTCTAACTTGTGCTTTCCCACAACTGCTGTCTGCCAAGCCCCTGTGTGAAGCATGATGTCTGCTGCTGTCTGGGATGTGGACACCAGGGCCATGTGCAAGCCAAGAGAGCTGTCTCTGGACACTCTCCCTGGTAACTCCCTGGCTGGCAGGGGTAGGGATGCCTTGTGTTGCTTACCAAGAAAAGTCATAGGAAGAAGGAGTCTTGTCCTATCAGATTTACTTAAAAAAAAAAAAAAAACCTATGTTGAGGTAATTGTAGATTCACATGCAATTATAAGAAATAATACAAGGGGATTTCATCACATGGTTTCCACTGACACCACTGGGGAGACCATAGCCTTGTTGCCACTGGGAGGTGGTGAAAGTCCCTACTCTTTGCTAATCCTCCTCGGACACCCCTCAGTGGGGTAAGGGTGGGGTGATCGTTACTCCCACTTGGGGGGTAAAGTCTACACTCTCATCCAGGCCTTTCCCATGACCACAGTTTTTTCTGTGGTATTTGGCCAAAGTAGAGAGATCTTTGTGTAAAAGTTTTCTGTTTTTCTGGGCTGCCCTTTCCTGGTCCCTTGGTTAGAGAGAGTAGGCTTTTTGTCTTCTTCTTTTTTTTTTTTTTTGGTCTGTATTTGTTGGTGTTTTGAGGTTGTCATCTTCTTCAGCTTTCAATTCTGGGATGGATGAGCCATAAAAAAGGTTAGGGAGCTCACCACCATGTCATTCTAAAGTCCGCAGCCACTCTGCTTTCTTTTCTCCACCTTTCACTGTCTTTGTATATTATTTTAATGTATAACATCCATGGTTGTTATTTGTATTAATGGTAAGATTAGAGAAAAGCATGCCTACTCCATCTTTTTGGAAGCAGAAGTCTTTATCAGATATTAACAATTAGTATAAAGATATGGAAAATTTAGCAAATAACTCATTTAACCCATTGATTTTTGGTGAACAGAATTTTGGCCAGTTGACGTTTCGGGAGTTGGTCTAGAACTGTTCCATCAATAGGTACGGACAACAGCTAGGGAAGACTGAGTGGAAGAATCTGTAAGCAGAAAGCACTGTGCTCTGATATCCTTTGGACATTCTTCTTGAGTGGTAGTAGAAAACTATGAAAGAATAGTCAGAATAGTAAGAATACCTAACATTTACAGCAGTATAGATTCAAAGTACTTTCTTAAATATCTGCTGTGTTATAGATTCATATTAATACACCCGGTATTTCTTTGTGAGCAGAAACTATAGTTTATTAGTTTAAGAATTTTAACAGTGACTAAGTAGGACAAACCATAGGTTTTTAGATGGATCCTTGAGAATAAGAAGAGCTCCCATAATTAACTAATGCTGAATTATGAAGCAAACTGAATTACTGAAATTTCCTTTCAGGAGCGACTGGGGTTGTTGACCTTCCATTGTCAAAGACTGTTGCTACTTCATGTCCTGTCTCTAGTAATAATTCATAATCTCGGATTTTCCCTGCAACGCCAGATGATTCACAGTTTCTTTTTCTTATTTTTTAAGTTTTTAAATTATACATACATGTGGTTACAAAGTTGATTTTCAATAATTGTGTAGAACGTACGGTGGTTAGATCAGTATAGTTAGCATTTTCATTACAATACACAATCATTCTTCGTGTCTGTTGACCAATTTCTCCAAGATTTAGGACTGGGCAATGACTTTATGAATAACACTCCAAAAGCACAGGCAACAAAAGAAAAAAATAAACAAATGGGATTATATCAAACTAAATAGCTTCTGTACAGCAAAGGATTCACCATTTCTTGAACAATGTAACAGAGGTTGCAAAGCAGTGACCTACTGACTGCATTCAGCACATTGATATGGATGTTTTATACCATGGAGTGTTAAAAAATTTTGAGAAAGCATTCAACTCAGTAGAATTTTATCAGGGGTCTTCAAAAAATTCATAAAAAGATTTGTATTATCTTTTTTTCCCACTTTTTCCATGAACTTTTTGAAGTACCCTGTACATAATAATAAATATTCCTTCTTTAGAAATTTTAAAATTAAAAAAAATTTATGAAACCTAGTTGATTGAAACTATCTGTGTTGTACAGCATTGAATATTTGTGTGCAATAAGTGATGCTCAAATCAGGATAATTAGTAAATTCAGCATACACAATGTAATCACTTTTTGTTTCTTAATATGAAAAAAAATTGCATGATATAGTAATATTAACCCATTTCCATTGGCCAAATGTAGGTTTAAACTGAGTTCTGGCTAATTCCCACTAGTTTCACTTATTTGTGTTAACTGTTAGTTCTTGAATAAATAAATCTGAATAATTTTCACAGAATGACTTGGAGGTAGATGCAGTTCTGTAGATATAGTAATATAAGAAAAGAATAATTTATGAGATGTCAAAATTGCATCCAAGGCTGTTTTCTTCTGAAAAATAAAAATATCATTACAATGTTTCAGGGCTTGTAGTGCAAGAGCTAGAACATGGAATCAACTTACTATCTATTTAGTGGATCTCATAATTATTTTAACATTGTTTTATCTTTCTTACTGCATTTTAATTTCAACTACATGCTTCAATGGACAATGTATAAAACATGACTATGTTTCTTTAAATGAGATTATAGATTAGACTTATGTCATATAAAAAAACTAGTATTTGGTGGCCACTGTGCTATGGTGAGCACTGTGCTAAATTATTGTCAAAACTTACCTCACGTTTTCCCCCCAAATAACCTAATTTTCACACTGGGAATAAGGAAACTAATGGAAATGAAGTGATTTGTCCAAAATCCACATGCAGAAAACTGACAGACCTAGTGTCCACATAGATCTGTCTACTTGAAACCCATAAACTTTCCTTTAAACCTATTTTCTTTATTTCTCTTAATTTCTTCCTCCATTTTAGTTTAATTTGTTTACATTTTTTTTTATTGGTGCTACATACCAGTTACTATTTCTCGGGAACCAACTTTTTAAGTCAAGACTGCTTATCTTAGAAGGCAAATTGTGTAGCAGAAATTGAGAATATATATTTGACAATCTTACATTCCTTTTTTTCTATCATTGTTCTCCACAAAGCTCCCTATATATTTTGTTCCTCAAAATCCTGCGAGTTTGAACACTCCTGTTCTGTCTGTCATCACTGCTGTGTCTCAGAAAGGAATCTCATTCCACATGCTTTCAGGCGCTCAAGGAACCAAGACATGAAAACCTGGCATTTGTCATTACCCATTTGGCCTCTGCTCTATCAAATCCAGTAGCTTGCCTCCAAAGAGATCAGTCCTGGACTCCACAAAAGAGTCTCTTCTCTTTATTATAAATTTGATTAATTGGAAAATGCTGTTTGGGGGTAGAATATACTGCTTTACTTGGATAGCAACCAAGTCAGCCATATGGGAAGGAAAATAATCTGGTGAGTGGCAAAATAAGAAATCACGGTCCTCATGTTCCTTGGGATGGCTTATTATGGCATGTGAGGCACTGCCTCTTTGAGCTTCAGTTTATAGCCCTTACAATGGAAATATCCTCGGCTCTACTCGAAGATTTGAGGATATAATGAATATGCACATGACGACTAAATCCCTTTACCAGAATGAGCTCCTTTGGAACATTCCCCTTTCCTGGACAACCAAAAAATGTTACTGACTAATCCGTCACTTCACAAAATTAGTGATTTTGCCTCTTCTCACTTCACATACTAGCCCATTTGTGAAAATGTGTTGAGTACTTCAAAGTCATGCATAATGGCCTTGCTCTAGAAACAAATTGGCCAACAAAAGCCAATGATGTTTCCTGTATCTGCCCTTCTATTTGTATGGGCTTACCTTACTTGAGAACAAAACACTCTACTAAGAAGTGGTGGGCTAATGGGTACAAATCTATCCTGTCTACACCAAGTGAATCATGGTGCAGTATATGCATGTATTGAAACAACACGCTGTACCTCCCAAATATGTACAAAGTAAATGTTAAAAATAAAATAAACAAAAAGAGCAACAACAACAAGTGAAAAACACATTACTGAAAAATATGGCAGAGCCAATGACGGGGTCAGAATGGAGATATCAGCCAAATTGAGAATAAGAATTCTATTTGTCTGTGCATTTCTGTGGCAAATCTTTCTTTAGAGAACAAAATACCAGAGAAGAGATATATATTCTCTGCTTAACCCTGAGGCCAGTGGGAGAGGAGACGGTCTGGCAGAGCCTCTGGTGTCAAACCAGGTGACCAATTGAACTATTTAATAGGTATTATGCATTGTGAAGAAATCTCCTCCTCCACAAGGGATAGAAAGAAGACAGCCTCAGTCTTTCATGAGAAGGGCAACAATACTTGGCTGAGATGGCTAAGCAACATACTGGCTAAATTGAAGACTGTTACGCATGTAAACAAATCAAGATCAATAAATTGATAAAAATGCTTATTTCTTTCTGGAAACTACAGAAATCTTATACAATTGTAGTTGAAGTTGTGTAGGTGCTTCAAAGAAGTAATGTCAATGAATTCATTCAAATTGTCTTTCTAGAATGATTCAACTTTAAGAAGTGTCAGGGATTTCATAATCCCCAAGGGGCCATCGTGAATTTATGCTGTTACTTATTCTTTTCAACAGAGTCATATTCTGCGAAACACAGTGTGAAATTTACACCCGTGGAGAATAGGATAAATCTTTCTGAATGATTTAAGTAAGGATCATGTCTAGAAGCAAGGGAATTAATAATAGATTATTTAGCTTTCTTGAACCATTTCGTTTCTTTGAAACCCAGAAGAAAATACCATGATGGTGAGTGGACATGGGACACTGTGGTTTTGTGACCATCTTTTCTTTGTCTATACACATATTCAGAGACTTTCCATTGATGAACTTCGGAATTTGACCAGAAAATAGACCAAAAAAAAAAAAAAGTTAAAAACAACCTCTGAAGAAATAACCACACAAGAAGTATAATAGAACCTCTGCTTCCACAGTAATGGCTTCTTGTACCTCATTGGCAAAGGAACAAAAGGTCTGTGTGCACCCATTTCATGATACAATTTCATAGCAGTTCTGAAGCTAATTATTCTTTAGCATTCTATTGTTAATACTCATAGATTTGCTATTTTTCCGAAGTTCAAGATTTGGTCATAACAGAGCAATTGGTAAAAATACATAAGATGTTGACTAAATTCATTGGTCATGGATGGCAGCAAGAGGTATAATGGTAGCCACAAAAAGAAAAATATCTATGAAAAGCTGCAAAGAAATGATCTTTAGTCTCTATCACACAAATAAAGGATGGTGCATTCTTTGAGTCTGCTTTTTAAGTCGGGCCTTTAGTCCGAATTTTGTCAATTATTCATACCTTTCACAATTCAGACAAACTTTCACTCTTTGCTGAGCTAGTAAACATCATCAACATATTCTTAAAAATTCATCAATATTGTGAGCAAAGTAGAACTTCCACTTGTCTCTGGAAACATCTGTGACACAACCCAAAGTCACCTTTAAAGAAACCTCCCCAACATACTTCTATTAAGTCACTAAGCCATATTTTCTCCTTTTCAAGGGCTGGATATAAGGAGATAGAGAAAACAGAGTTTTGTACATTGATACAGATACTATTGTAAGATTACAAATATAACAGGAATGCTATTGAGGGCTGATTCTTCCTAATACTGGCCATATTGGTAACAGGTGAGTGACCACTAGAGGGATTAATGCATTTTAAAGATCACATTTATGTGATTTAATCACCTTTAAATGCCTGAAGAGCAATTAAATAATCCATCCAGTCTCTTGAGGTGCTTCGTGTAATAAAACATTATGATAGACTTAGGTGTATTGGATTTTATAGTGTCTTTATACTAAACATACCACATCGGTCATTTCCAAAAGATAAAACTTTAATTAGTCAGGTTATTTAAATTTGAGATGGTGGCCTAATGGAGCTTTACGCCTGATAATAGCCAGGTAGAAGAGAACGTATGAATAACAAGATCTCTACTCTATGGACAAATGATAAGCAAGTCCATATCTTTAATTTTATAAAAAAAAATTTAATAAAGTAGCAACATTTTATTTGGTCTTATCTCTTTGGCATTATTGCTTTACTCGGTTAGGGTAAACACTCTGAAGATAAGTTTGTAAAGTGAAAAATTAACATGGTTGAAGTTTGAAATTACATCAGATTGATAAATTTAGCTTAAAAATCTAAGAAGTACAACATTAATATATTAAACTGGCATTCATAAATATGCCCTTAAGCATACAACAAAACCACTATCTTCACGTAATGGCAAAAAGATCATACAACTTTTGGAAGGCAATTTGAAAATATGTGTCTCTAACCAACTAATTTCACTGGTGTGATATTAGCTTGAGAAAATAGTCCAAAATATGAGGGGAAAGCTGTATCTACTAATATATACATAGCAATATTATTTATACTAGTAATAACTGGAAATAAATCAAATACCCCATAGTAAGCTGTTTTATATTAGAGCATGTCACATAGCTTTTAAAGTCATACTTCTGGTGTCTACTTATCAGCATCAAAATTCTAGATGATAATGTTATGTAAAAAAATTATAGAAAACCATACACATACTATTATTATAAATATTTATTTCTTTATTATTATACATATTTTTGTTTAGTATTAATATGTATGTTTGTTTAAGAAAGATTTGAAGCAGAGTTATGACCAAGTAAAAAATTTATGTATAAGTAAACAAACTTGAAGGAGACACATAATTGTGTTTTGGGGGGTGATTGCCCTAGTTTTCATCTTTTGCAATGTGTTTAAATTATTTTTATAACAAAAAATAATTAAAAAATAAATTCTACTGCATATAGTACCCTCATCCTCCACTCCATAGGGAGAAATTTACGTAGTGAAAATTATAGAGTGATGAGAGGAAAATAAAGAGGTCAAGTTGAAAGTTGAATGACAAGGTGAAGGAAGATGAAATATATAAGCATGAGGAGAAAATTCTAGTAGAAAACCAGGCAAATGTGGACAGATACCTAGATGGCCTTGACATTCACTGTGGATAACTAAAATGTGATGATCAGTTAAATGGGGAAATTGTAAAAAACAAACAAATACACCAGCTTAAAAATATGGTGGAAGCATGTGAAAAAAAACTTAGCAGCATGGCAAATGGAGAGATGAGGGATAATACATTACCTGTATCCCATCCACCTTTTTGAATGATTATCACTGGATCTGCGAATTTTCATGAATGCTGAGTAGCAAGATGGGTGACTTGGATCAGAGCCAGAAGCATCCCAAGGAAACTTGGCTGAGCAGAAGCCTATTTAAAGAATTGAACATAGAAAGCTATTTATACAAGTTATAAAATATTAAACTGAAAGTAGTGGTCACTTGTGAATGGAGCAATCATATCTCTCCATTATAACTTTGAAAGAGAAGTGGTATTCAGAAAGTAGCAAGCTGCCTTAAGGCATGAGGCCCTCCAAGGTTGGGCTGGGGCTATTACTCTGATTCATTTGATCTTGATACCAATTACAGGTGTAGTTTTATAGTACAAAAAAGAACAGAGGAGCTTGCTTTCACAAAGAAAATAATTTCAATTAAGTGTATCGGATATGTTATTTACTACAGAACCACATTTGGAAATTATATGAGGAAGGAGCTTTTGACTGTTATTAATATTTGCCTCTTTGTTTCTTTCCCAACTCAATGGGAATTAGGCTTTTGGTCATCTGGCAAAGGAATGCTTTTGACCCATTTTATTCACTTATCTGTCCAACTGGTAATCTTAACCATGCAATTATCTTGGGGTTGTGTAGACCTGAGTTAAAAATACTTTCAAAAGTGCCACAAAGAGTCCTTGATATTCCACTGATACATGTATAGGTAAATTTATTATAGAAATTCCAAGACCATAAATATGGGAAGTTTGAAAATTATAACAAAAAGAGGTTGTGTGTGTGTGTGTGCGTGTGTGTGTGTGTGTGTCCACATCAGTGAGTCCAAGGTTTGAACTGGAAAAGAGAAGAGGCAAAAGAGATGAAATTACATCCTACCCACAGACATGTAATACTCACTCTAGGATGGTATTTTAACTCAGCATTCCACCTTTTTGCCCTCACTTGCCTCTCAGTTTCTGCATTCTCTGTCTTCTTAATACCTTTTCTTTTTCCTGCATATTCCTTATCCCTGTCTTTAGAAATCCTGTTTGAAGTCAGAGCACAGCGAGGGTGCTTGACAGTGTGCTGGAGAGAAGGGAGGCACCCTGTTCCTACTTGAACCCTCTCTATCTTTTCTTACCCTCCCTTCCAGTAGCATTTCATGTTAACTATGGCGGACACACACACACACACACACACACACGCACGCACGCACGCGCGCACGCACGCACAGAGCGCTTTAGTCTGTGCCAGAGCAGAGCTCCTGAAAATTGCTGCCAAGTGGCTGTCACCCAAGAGACCGTAGAATTCCTGGCACCAGGCAGAATCAATGGTTGTGGCCAAGTGATTGTTGTTGAACTTACCTGTGTCGAAAGGTCAGCCTTGCGGTGCTAAGGCTGGGCACAGTACTGAAGGCAAATTGGATTGTGAATGGAGGCCCTGAGGCATGTTCTGCACTTTGCAACTGGTCTGGCAGGCTCCGCTCCTCCATCTCCTAAGTCTGCCACAGGCATGGGAAACACCTGGGCAGCGACAAAAGTGGTTAAGGCAGCTTCGCCAAGGTACAGTATCAACTACCTTCACTTTGCACACAAAACCTACAGTAATGGTCACATTCTTAGCAGGTGATTTTCCAATACAGCGTCATTATGAAAAAGCTCTCAATCTTCCCATGAGACATTTACTTTAACACTTCAACATTAAAATTATGTGTTAGTTGAGTGAATCTTGTACAAATTCATAACTTAAATATAAACATTACCAACTTGAGAAAATACTAATGAACGAGAGCACAGCTTAGAAACTGTTTCGTGTGCACGTTCATCTGTGTGTGTGCTTGTGTGTGCAGGTGTGCATTATGACTGGGTTCATAGATTAAAAAAATAACCATGGATTATCAAAAAAATACACAGAGCCAAAGTTACTTAACCATTGACCATTTTGTCCCTCTATTTTGTCCAAATAAAAAATGGATTTAAAAAATACTATCTAATTTACAAGAGAGTCAGAGGAATGGCGAGATACTAACTTCATATACAAAATGGAAGTCATCAGATGGGAACTCTTTCAATGCCCTGTGGCTTACTCAGTGCCCAGGTACCCACCCTTTCCTCCTTCCCACTTGCTACCATGAATGACGAATCCATCCTCTTCATTCTATCATCTAAGCCTTATCCTTCCACCTTCCCTCTGTGTCACCTACCCTTTAACTCTTCAGGAACTGTATTCTACTGCACTCCTATTTTTCTCGTAACTTTGACGAGCTTCTTCCCTTACATATTTAAGTGTGATCAAGTCTTTCAAACCACCTTCCAACTCCCTTGTCTCCTTCTCTGCCAGATTCATTAAAGTGTCATCTACATTTGCCACCTCTACTCAGCTTCTTACTCCCACCTCAGAACACTGAAGGCTGGTGTCCACCACTGTCTATGACTGAAATTGCCCCTGCCAACAGCAAGTGCACTTGCTCTGAACTATGGCTTCCATAACTCTCAATCCAGCTGGGCACTTTTAAATTCTTTTATATTTATTCACTCAGCATCACATGATCCTGTTGACTATTGGCTCCTTTTGAGGCATTTCTTCTCTTGGCTTCTGGGGCGTCACACTCCTGGGCGTGTTTTCTGCATCTCTAGCCCTTTCTTCTTGGTCTCTGTTGCATATGGAAAAGTAATTCAGGTGGAGTCACAAAGATCTATCTTAATTATGTTAATCTCTTTTTCATAGTAAAAGGTTAATATAATATCAGTTCATATCTATGGGATGCTAGTAAACTTTTGATGATCAATTTGAAGTCATTTTATTATTATCATTAATTTATAGTGATATATGGACCTGAAAGTTCCTATTGTTTAACCCCAAGCCTATCCTTGTTCCTTTTTTTTCCTCCAGGAAATGCTGAATTCTTCCTTCCTAAGCACCACTGCTTTTGTCTTAATATGACTTCCCATGAAATCTTCACAGTGTCACCCCCAACTTTATCTTAAAGCTGTTGTAACAGTGTTATTGTGAATTATTCATGTTTGTATTAGTTTACATTCATTGAGCACCTGCTGTATGCCAACTATTTCACATTTCTAATGATCTCAACTTCATTCTGGTAAAAGGTGGGATGTGGAAATAACAAAAATTGATTATTCTAGTCCTTAGAACAAGTCTGCAGAGTTAGATACTCTTGTTTCCCTTCATCACATTATTGAAGGTGGGATTCACACCAGGTCTACTTAATACCCTAAACCCATGTTTTTCCACTGTACGTACCTAAATTCTTTGCTATTACCCAATATCCAGAACACAACATTTCAAGATTGTTTAAATAGTTAAATGATGGCTTCTTATCTGGTCCTTTCTATTCTACTTCATGCCTTTAAATTGATGAAATCAGCATCAGAGCTCTCTTAATCTAGTAAGGTCTTCAGAGTCATTGGAAGTAATTCTCAAATTTCTTTTTTTAATTTCCTTTTCCCCTGTATTGGTTGTTGGTTGTTGGGTTTTACATGTCTTGGTACACTGTACCATTACACACTGTCCATTACATATCAAAAATGTATTCCAAAATGACAGCATATACTCTGGCTGTGCTCAGAGGGGTTGGCACAGTAAATGAGATAGAAAGTACTAAAGTGAGGAAGCCAGGAAAGAAGTGTAGGTGGAATTCGAATGGTTGGAGGGCAACTAACCAGCTGGCGGTGGGAAGTGATTTTATTCCCCAGGAATATTTGACAATGTCTGCAGATGTTTTTGGTTATTACAACTTGAGAAATGAATACTGCTACTGGAACCTAATAGGAAGAGGCCAAGGATACTGCTGAACACTAACATGCACAGAACAACTTTTACCTCCTTCCCTCAAAGCAAAAAAATTTCAGGCCCAAAACGTCAATAAGGCAGAGGTTGAGAACGTCTGCTATAGAGAAAAAGGGAAAAGGAAGAGAAAAGATGACTTTGCAGTTCTAAGTCTCTATGACTCCAGACACAGAGATTTCATTGAGAACAATTAGAAGCCCAGAAGTTTCGCTGAATGATTGGATAAGGGGATGAATCATTCTAGCCAGCTTGAGCTTGAGGTTAATGTAAGAGACACAGATGGCAGGACCAGGAGGCAAAAACGTCAAGTGAAGCAAGTTGGTGAGAAAACGTGAACACAGAAGTAATTCACCTTGGGGTGATAGCTGAGACCACAAGTGTGGTTGAAATGTTCAGAGACATGTGGGAAAAGAAAACTAAAGGCATTTCACTGGCACTTTAGAGACATAAATCTTTTGCATAAATCTTGAATTTTTAAGTGATGCACTGTAAGAATTATTTCTGTTATGCCCATCTGTTTCAACAAGAGAAATCAAAATTTGAATACCAACCTCTCTAAAATAAAGGTTCCTGGACAGATTTAATTTTCCTTGTGTTAACGGTTTACTTCTTTAACCTTGATACTATTCTTTTCTATTTGAAGCAGAGGTTATCGAATGTAGTATTTATTTTTCCTTAGGGTTTACATGTAAAGATTATAACATGTCGATAGCAAGAGTGTTGAAGATATTTTTGCTGTAAATTAAGATCAGAAAAAAGAATGTTCATAAAGAGGGGTGTAGCCTAGCCTTATTTTAAGTTTACTTTCTGGCTTGGTTTCAAAGCACTTAATAGTTTCAGTTTATAATTGCTAAACATGGAAACACTGAAACACCACACCCTCGTGTTGCTTATAATGAATAGTGTCTTTAGCACAAACATATTTTTATCAAAGCACCTAGAGACAACCAGCCACACCCACCAACTTATTAATCAGCCACATTCTGTGGGTGCCCAGGCATACTTTAGAGAAGTTGTGGAGTAGGGGGTCCTTAGCGAAGCAACTCGTAGCTGAATTGTTTCAATGAAGCAGTCTGAGGACAGCTCCACTCTCTCCTCCCTCAGAAGCAGACTCATAGTCATATTAAGAAGTTCTTATTTATGGATATTTTCAGTTTTGTTTATCTGATCCTAGAAAACTCCTAGGTTGACTGGAAATGTTGCTACTGAAGATTCCAGTGTGGGCAGAGAAGACACCCACTGGTTCTGCAGAAAGATGAGTTGGCAACAATGGGGGCCCTCCAAGGTCTTCCAGCACAGTGAGGTTTGGAGTTTCCCAGATTGGAAGAACCAGTTTGGTTCCTCTTAACTCCCTTATGAAAATTTCCTCACATTATTGCTTGTGTCTTGTGAGTATTCATGGCTTCACCTGCTTTGTCTTTTGAGTAATATTTACAGCTTTGTTAGCCATGGCCTTAAAAATAGTCTTAACATTATTATTCAAATAGATGTCTCATAATGCTGAATAATGCGTGACCCACACATGCTAAGAATAAACTGGATGGTGCCATGAAATCTTCCACCCACGTTCCTGGAAATGCATGGAATGCAAAACTGGATCTCAGCTGCAATGCTGTCTGCAGGAATGGCTCTTCATGTCGGTAGAGGAAGCCACCTACTCATCATTCATTAGAGGGGTCTGAAAATGTCGGTGTGGAAATTTCTCCCTCAGGCCCACCACTGTATCTGATGTTATCCTCATTACAGTGAATTCTTTGACTAAGACATCATTTCAGTAAGATCAATTTTAGAATGCATGGAAATACCCCACAAGGGGAGGAGCACTAATTCAACTGAAGGCCATTTTTATTTCAGCCCAGATAGGCTTTTCTTGTTTTCTAATTTTATCCTTCTTTCTTAGAAAGTAGAGCTCTGAGAAAATAGGAGTTAGGGATATTCTCTATCAAGATAAGACATCAGCAATGTTTGGGTGTAATGGGCATTGCTAGTGGGGCCCGTTGTGATGGTGGAAGGAGAACAAGGGTGGAGGGTTACCACTGAATCAAGGGTGGTGAGGGAGAAGTCATGCCTAGGGATGCTGCCTTTACAGGGCAATCCTTGGAGACACTAACATGGTCATTTCCAGTAATAACTACGTAAATAGTAATATCAATAATATCCTCAAATACGGTCTATTGAGTGTCAGGGCTTAAGCTATATGTTTCACATTTATTATTTTATTTAATTCTCAAAACAACTACAGATGAATAAGCTCAGAAAGGATAAAATGCACCTAAGCAGTGTTAATAAGTGGTGGGATTCAGGTTGGTCTGATTCCAAATTCATGATGTTCACCATTATTCATATTGTGTCTTTACTGTCTTTTCCCCTTGATTCCTCTCCTTTTTGCCTCCTCTTTAGACTTATGCTTCTGTTGTATCCTCCTTTCCCTGCCTAGAATATCTTAACCTTCTGCTATACCTGCTGGGATACTTTTATTTTTTCAGGACCAGGTCAAATGGTGAAATATTACCTCCTTAAAAAGTTTTCTTTAATGTATGATCTAATTGCATTCATTATAACAACTAACTGGGGATAAATCACTCTATTCCCTGTCAGATAATGAGACATTGAGACAGAAAATAATCCTTTTCTTTGTAATGTTTGTAGTGTAGTCTAACTTAGTTATTTGAACATACAGTCAATAGACATTTGTTGAATGAACAAATTTGGTCATAGATATCCCATAAAATTGGGGAATAAGCAACCTTCATCCTAAATTTATCATAAAAAGATTAAATATGTCCACTGGAATCTGTTTTAGAAGGCAGGAAATTTACATAGTAATTTTAGAAATATTTTTTTTTTTATTAACTAAATTTTCATTAGCTGTCTAGACAATTTTTGCCCAGGTCACTAATTTTCTTGTGACTCGATAACTAAATTCTATTGTGTGTCCTCAGGTAACTTATGGATAGAATAAGTGTGTGTGTGTATGTGTGTATGTGTATATATGTGAGGACATGTAATTGTGAAACCTTTACCAAAGGGGAACATACCATAATGCAAGCATGATAAGAATGAGGGAAACAAAATTTTGGCCAACTTATTATCTAAGGCATCTATGAATAAATATATGGATGGGTATAAGGAGATACAAATATATATCCTACAGACAGAAAATCACCTTATGCATAACTTTAAAGGAGACATATAGAGGTGCTGTAAGTTCGGGAAACATATCACATATGGTCTTAGAGATATAATGTGAAACATCAGAGAAACGATGTGATTGCTTTTTGTCATCCTGGGAACCCAGAGATGTACGTGTTTTTCTCCATTTTTAAGTTTTCTTTTGTGTACTTTAATGATACTGAGCTCTTTAAAAGATGAAAGTAAGGTGAATATATTCTTCCACCTATTTATACATATTTTAAGATAGGAAATGATACTTGTTTTAAATTCCTCAAGATTAAATATTGGAATTGTAAATACTGAAATTGTAAGTCTTAGAACTATAAATTGGGAACGTAAATATTTCTGAAGTGGAGAAAAACTTAGGGTTTTGTCTTATTCCTGCAGTTCCCCCTTCTTTTAGCCTGCGGGATGAGTTTTAGTCACTCTGCTAAACCAAATCAACCAAACTGAATGTGAATGAGTGTGAACGTGTGTGTGGGCAAGTGAGTGCACGCGTATGAGTGTGTGTATCTTACCATGACCTTTATTAAGAGCCAAAAGTAGTTGATAGCTCCATGAGAGGCTTGTGATAAAAACACTGACATTCTGCATTTATGCAGACTATCCTTTCATTTTAGACGACACATCATCCACCAACCCATTCATTCACTCTATGCGCAATAATTGAGAACCAACTACTTGTCAGGCACATCACCAGGTCAAGGATACATAGATGAATATGCCATAGACTTAGTCTTGGGGACTTTATAGTCTGGTGGGATAGGCCTAATTATAAACTAAAAACATCACAGATATTCTAATATGTGCTCTATATGCAGATCTGGTGCAATTTTAACCTTAGATCCTTGATGAATGGTTTACTTGAAACATTTGCTCAAGAACATCGACCCAGTACCGACTGCTATGTACACATGATTCTTTGTTGGTTTTGTGAAAATTCTTTAAGTGTTAAAAGCAGGTAGCATCAACAATTGACCTGAGCTTGACTTGACTCTTGATAGTCACTATCAAGAGTCATGCAATGGGGCTTTCCTGTCCTAAGTGACATGCGAGTCAGCCGAAGAGCTTTTATTTATTTATTTATTTATTTATTTTTTCTTCCTTTTTGTCTTTTTTTGTGGCCAGCAACGGATCGCAACCCTCAGTGTCGCCCCCGTACCGGACCGGGACCAGCAACGGGATCGCAACCCTCAGTGTTGCTCCCGTGCCTCACTCAGCCAGTGAGCGGGAACCGGTCTGTATGTGGGATCCGAACCCTCGGCGGGAGCGCTGCCGCGCTTCCCAAGCAGCGCACTACAGCAGTGCACCACCGGGCTGGCCCGAAGAGCTTTTATTTCTGATCCAAATGTTGAACTAGCAGAGAGCACCAGATAGTGTGATAAATGTTTAGGATCCATTTCTCACTTTATCTAAAGACAAAACATTTAAATGTCCTAGTTTTGTACCACTGTATGTACAGAGAGGAGGCACATGGCTTTGTCCCTTTACTCAGTTTATCTGCTCCAATTTATAGGACACTGGTGTGTAATGGTTATGCAGACAGCCTCAAAGCTAGACTTCCCAGGTTCAGCACTTAGATCCACCATTTACTTGCTGCGTGACTTCAGGCAAGTTAGTTAACCAGTGTCCATTTCCTCAACTGTAAATGTATAATAACAACAGCTAAGAATAAAATTGTTGTGTAGATTTAATTAATTAAAACATGCAAAACAATTAGAACAGTGCCTGGCACATAGAAGTGCTGCTATTACATTACGAAGTTTTATGGCACTTGTTTCTTTCAGGCCCCAAACAGACATCAGACTCCTTAGTATAGCACCCTGGACAACCATTGTCATTATATGGGAGTTGGCAAGTGAGATGAAATTAATTCATCATCTTTATTCTGTATAGATATAAAGGATCTTTCTTTTTACTATTATGAACTTGGAGAGAAGTCCTTTGAGAAGTCAGTTCTAAGCAGTTTTGTAGGACATTACTCCTATTAATGTCTGCTGATCTTTTTTTGGAAGGAATCTCATAACTCAAGGGTAGTATCCATCCCAGAGGTATTTGCATTTTTTAACAGTGACTTACTAAAAATATACATGGTTTTATAATCCTTAGGTGTAATTTTCTGATGATGACTTTCTGGGCAAAGTGATCAATACTGAGAGAGCTTGGATCTCCCAGGATGAGCTGAGACAAAGGGGCTGAAGTGGACCCAGATCAGTTCATCCTCTGGCTATCTGCAGGAGCAAATCTTTCCCACAAAAACATTTCTCCAATTTCCAGTGAAAGAATACAGAACTCCTACAATTAAGATTAAAAAGTGAGCTCACAATCAAAGATCCTCAAATGCATGAGGAAGCAGCCATTCTGACTTAGAGTTTTAGGACTGGTGGGTAACAGATTTAGACATCCAAGATGTTTAAGTTTTCAGACACAGAATATACTTATAGAATATTACATGTAGCAACTCCATATATTAAGGATGTTAATAATGCAAAATGTTTACCAATCCACAAAAAAGTATTAAGAAAAAACAAGTAAAAATGAAAAATGAACAATTCAAAATATAAAACTTGTTGAAACAATAATAAAATAAAACTCAAAAGATCGTTAAGTAGCATATTAAAACCAAGGTTAGAATGAAAAGGTCTTACATAAAAAGTGAAGGAGTGATAATAATGGATGTGAATTTTCCAGAACTAATGAAAAAGCATGAATCCTCAGATTTTGAAAACATAATGTACCTTAAGCAGCATAAACAAAAAAAAATTTCACACCTAGACACATTTTTGCGAGATTGCAGAAAAACAAAACCAAAAAAGACCTTAAAAGCAGTAAGAGGAAAAGAATAACGAAACTTCACTGGTGAGGGGAATGACAGCATTCTTCTTGACAGCCAGAACAGAAGCCAGAAGACAATGGAATTATATCTTCAAAGACATGAGAGGAAGTAATTTAATAGCTCTCAATTTAATCATATACTTAGCAAAAATATCCTTCAAGATGAGGGCAAAATAAAGACAGTTTTAGGAAACTAAATGTTAAAAAACTAAGTTTACTGCCCAAAGCCATCCAAACCACTATTTTAAGGAAACTTTAAAGTAGTACGTTGCAAACTTTTTGGTCTTTAGTCCCTTTTATGTTCTTAAAAGTTATTGAGAGACCTAAAGAGCCTTTGTTTATGTGGGTTATATCTATCAATATTTACTATGTGAGGATTTAAAACTGAGAAATTTAAAATATTTATCAATTAATTTAAAGTAACAATAATAAACCTATTGTATTAGTCTAGGAAACTAAATGTTAAAAAACTAAGTTTACTGCCCAAAGCCATCCAAACCACTATTTTAAGGAAACTTTAAAGTAGTACGTTGCAAACTTTTTGGTCTTTAGTCCCTTTTATGTTCTTAAAAGTTATTGAGAGACCTAAAGAGCCTTTGTTTATGTGGGTTATATCTATCAATATTTACTATGTGAGGATTTAAAACTGAGAAATTTAAAATATTTATCAATTAATTTAAAGTAACAATAATAAACCTATTGTATTAGTCCATTTTGTGTTGCTATAACAGAATACCTGAGATTGGGTAATTTATAAAGAACAGAGGTTTATTTGGCTCACGATTCTGGAACAGCTGTATCTGGCACCGGCCTCAGGCTGCTTCTACTCAGGGCGGAAAGTGGCCGGCAGTGGCCTGTACAAGCAGATCACATGGTGAGAGGAAGCAAGAAAGAGAGAGAGAGAGGAGGTGCCAGGGTCTTTTAAACAACCAGCTCTCTCAGGAACTAACAGAGTGAGAACTGACTTACTACCCCCACCCCCAGGGAGAGCATTAATCCATTAGTGACAGATCCACCCCCATGACTCACACAGCTCCCAGCACTGCCACATTGGGGATCAGATTTCCACATGAGTTTTGAGGGGACAACACCTCCAAACTCTATCACCTATTATATGTTAATTTAAATGGAGTGTATTTTTATAAAGATACAAGTATTTTTTTTAAAGTAGTGAGAAGAATGACATTGTTTTACATTTTTGCAGATATCTTTAATTTCTGGCTTAATGTAGACCATGTGATTTTCATATGTTCTCATTCAGTCTCTTTTGATATCCTATGTCATGTACTTCTGGAAGACTCTACTGAGAGAGTGAGAGTAAAAGAGGCAGATAATTTTTAGTGCTCTTATGAAAATATTTTTGAATTTGTGGATCCCTTGATAGGATCTCAAGTGACGACAAGTGTGTAACACACTTTGAGAATTACTATGTTTAAAATATTCCTTCAGGAAGAAAGAACATGGTACTAGAACGAGATGTGAGATATAAGAATTAATGCTAGTAGGAATAAAGTGGTAAACACATAAAATTTCAAATAAATATTACATGAACAAAATTATAAAAATTACATTTAATTGGGGGAGTACATACTCATATGAGCATGGATGACATGTATTTGGAATGAGGAACAGATAGTAATTATAATAACAATAATAACAGTAACAGCTATTTGAAAACTGCAATGTGCTAGGTTCTATACTAAGCCTGGTCATTTAATTCAGACACTAACCTTGTGACATAGCTATTCTCATCATCATCATTTTGTAGTTGAGAAAATTGAGGCCCAGAAAAATAAAATAACTTGTTTAAGGTAACAAAGCCTGAAAATGATAGAGCCGTGATTCTAAACCTTGCAATCTGACTCCCGATGCAGCAGTGAAATAAGATGGTATCTAAAGTTATAAAATAGAAATATAGGGGTGAAGAGTAACTTTGTTAAAGGGTTAAATAAATTCATATACAATGGATGGTACTTCAAAACTTTGTGGAAAATATAATTGAAAGATAACACAAATCTTTCCATGAACTTTTTGAAGTACTCTCAAATATACTCAGGTCAAGACTAAATATTATGGAGAATTTAAAAAGTCCCCATACTTGTGTGGTTTAAAGTCCTGTGGGCATAAAAATGTGAGGCACATGGAAATATATACATTACAGCACAAAATCATGCTTTCAGAATCATGGGCATTTCTAGGCAATGATATTGTGGAATAGTTTGGGGACAGACTATGGAAGAAAAGGATTTGAGATCATCTTGTAAAATGAGTGGATTTTGAATCAATAGAGAGATGTTAGAAGGGGTTTCAGTGGACATTTGAGAAATGAATAAAGACAGAATAATAATAACCTACAAAGGGAACCATAATGAAATTTATTTGCTTACAAGTAAAACCTATTTAGGGGAATTTTAAGTCAGGCAACACCTAAGTTTGGACCAGCCTGGGAAAGTGCTGAATACAAAGAAGAGGTGAGCCTTGAAATTCAGAGAGGGAAACCCAAAATTGTGCAAGATCCAATTTTTTTTTTTTTTTTGTCTTTTTGTCTTTTTTCGTGACCGGCAACGGATCGCAACCCTCAGTGTCGCGCCCATACCGGACCGGGACCGGCAACGGGATCGCAACCCTCGGTGTTGCCCCCGCTCCTCGCTAAGCCAGTGAGCGGCCGGTCTGTATGTGGGATCCGAACCCTCGGCGGGAGCGCCGCCGCACTTCCCAAGTGGCGCACTGTAGCAGTGCACCACCGGGCCAGCCCAAGATCCAATTTTGAAAAAGTGGTGGATCATCTAAAGGAATAAACACTAGACAATGCTAAGTGCTTTAATGTTGTAGAGACTGCATTTGAAAGATAATAAGCCTGCCATGAATGATATATGAAATGAGAATTATTAGAGACATTTTCAAATTTCATGTTGATCGTGTCCTGTGAATCCCATAGCCTTCATCTTTTGGCAGATAACAGAACAGCTGTAATGATCTCCTGCCTGTGTGGTCTTCTGCAGTGTCTTCTCTTCTTTTTATCAAGTCTTTATATTCATCTGGTCACCAAATTTTCATGTGTGCCTTTGAGTTGGGTTTTATGTTGCTGAAAAATGCTTGATGTTGCTGTCTCTAGGAAATAAATTCAGTGTGGTGAAGGAACAAACACTCTCAGGACGTGGAATAACAAACCTTTTTTGACTGCTCTATTGATTACATATGACCTGAATCAGAACTTTAACTCTTCAATTTTTTCATCTCTGAACTGGAGAGAGCAGCCACATTACTGCTTGGTAATGTTGAAAAACATTGACTCTTCCCAATAAAGGAGGATTGATAAAAAATCATTGACTAAAATTTTAAAATTTTACATTGCTATTTTAATTTAAGCAACACTGTGCCATACGTTGTATTTTAATTACTAGCTAGGTTTCTAAATGTAGACCATAATTTGATAAAATATCTGTAATGTAGGCAAGCTACAATAGCTAAATACCCTTGCCATTTGCTTATACATATTGTATGTATACACGTGCACCATATGCACACATATGGTGACTTGCTATATGGCTGTAAGATTTGGGCCTGTATTTTCAGCAGTTCCATTTATGGAGGTTCAGACAGTGTTTATAGTAGGAAGAAAGAACAGGAATAACTTTGGCAAGAACCAGTATCTGCAATTGTTTTTCCTCAACCATCCTAATCAAATGCATCTTACTCCAGACTTTGATAATAGTAATAGTTGACATGGATATTATGCTTTATAGTTTATGAAGCACTGTTGCATGATTTTTACCAGGAGAGTAGAGTACTTAATAGTGGGAACAAGACCAGTGTTCCTAACAACAGCGTGTGAGTAATGGAGGGGTGAGGGGGAGAGGAGATGAGTTGGTGTGCCAGGTAGCATCTAGATTGAAGGACATGTTTTGGTGATAAGGAGCTTGGTCTTTGTTACATATATGCCATAGGAAGCCAATAAGCAGGAAAGTGATCAATTAATTTACATATTTAAAAGTCTCCCAGGATGCTGCATGGAAATGGATTGTAGGAGGACAAAGGTGGAAGCACAGAGAGCCGGCAGGAAGCTACTAAAGTACTTTGCTAAGAGGTGGTGGTGGATGGGTGGACTTTCCTTGAAGCTGATGAAGCTTAAGCATCAGGGTCTGTTGCTCAACTATTTCCCTTCTTAAGCTGGGGGAAGAGCCTTAGTGATGTATTATGGGTTGTATGTCTTTGTGATATTGCAAAAATAAGACATTCTAGCTGCTAACTCTTAAGACTACTGCCTCTTCTCATTCTGACCCCCCACTCCAGCCACAGTTCCACTTGGGTGGGGTGACATTAGAGTGGTCATGAACATTTTCAGGATCCTGACAAGGGGAAGTTGATTTGGGAATATGTCATTTAACTACAATTTTAAAAGATATATTGGAGTGGTTCCATTAAACAGATGAAGGATATTTCTGTGACAATCTTTACATTTACTGAAGAACCAAAGAAATACAGATTAAAAACTAATTAGGCATGAAGCAACGTGATAAAGATTAACAATGAAATCATTAGAAATTATTCTGATACCAGAAGCAAATTGTGTAATCCCCAAATTTTCAAATTTTATTAATTCATTAAGAGGAAGAGACAAACTTTGAGTAGAAGGAATTGATAGCTCACTGATTGTTTGATAACCCAATTAATAAAGAGAATTGAACCATATGAACATATTGGGAAAATATTTAAATTTCTTGCTGTCTGACAAGATAAAAATAACATAAAACACATAACATACCATTCTCAATGAGAATATCATCAACAAACGGCTTAAGGAGTTTTGCTGATTCAAAGAGTATTTAAGATTAGTTGCTAATCACTTCTATGACTATATTAGTCATAGAAAACTTGAAATGCTCCAAAGTCTTATAGCTCATCTTCAAAAGAAACTAGGATGTGGTCTTTCCAAATTTGATGAAAATGTTGTAAAGCTGAAATAACGTTTAAACTATCAGTAACTATCCTCAACTTGCTGGAGGAAAGATTGAATTATATATTGTTTTTAACTGAAAGCTATTTTACAAAATTGTTGTCATGTGAAGAGGTGATCAAAGAGTATGCAGCCAAAGCATGTAGGAAAAATTATAGAGCTGTGTGAACATGTCGGTTAGTAAAAATAGTGTATTGTTTTCCTAGATTTTTGTAGAGTTTGTAGTAGTTTTTAGCTGTAATTTTTTTAAGAGTGTGATTTCTCTTTTGCTTTAAATGTCCTTTAAGAAAACAAAAAACAACAACAACAAAAACCTATAGTTTTGGATGCCCTTTCTTTAAATGTGGCCTCCAGAATTGAGCAAGCCTCAAGCCCTACAAAACCTGGATCTGCCCCTGGCTGTGCAGTGGACATATTTATGGTGGATTTTGGAGGTAGAAAGAATGCTTACAGGTTGCCTTATTGAAGGGCCAGAGTCCATTTCTGATGGGTGAATGAGTTAAAACTGAGATATAAGGTGGGTCCTGTAAAGTTGTACAACTTGGAAAAGGCTAACTAGGATTCAAATCCATGTGTGTTAGGCTCAGATGACTGTTCATTGTCACATGTGAAGCTTATTTCCTGAGGGCGGTTTTGAGGATTCGACTAGACAAGGCCTACAAGGTGCTTTATGGATGTCTGGCATATTGAGTGTTCTTATAAGTGCTGCTGTTATGAAGATGATAAGAGGTTTATTCTTCACATGTGTATGGTTTTTTAGGTTTTAAAATTTTTTCTCTGTCCATTTCCCAAACTCTCTGTGGGAGTTGGGCCATTTTGCTGTAGGTTTCCAGTTTTTCAGGGAATAAAGGAATCTCTCATTGCTCCCTCCTTGTGGCTTGTCAGCAAGTGCCCAGTCCTAGGAGTGGCTGCTCACAAACAGCAGAGCCCTTTGGCTGACCGGCCCATGGAATGTCAGCAGCAGAACTACTTGGTGAAACCTGCATGGGGGACAGAAACTTTATGTGCTTCAGTAGAGGCGTTGGTGGTACCCTCAGTTTTAAAAGAGGTGGGAGAAGAGAAACATGTTTCCTCATAATGCAGGAACAGAGTAAACCTTTATGACTCTAGAGTGATTGTCAGAATCATCTGATCTAGCTTGTTGAGATTATTTTAGGAAGATTTAAGGTAAGTGAGGTGAGCTGAGTCTAATTTTTAAAGACTTTGCACAGTAGGAGCATTCTCTAAGATATATGTTATTGAAACTTGTTTGAACGTCTGCCAGCTCTTCTAAGATCTTTTTGGATTTCTCAATTTCTTCTGTAAAACTCCTTTTATCATCTGTTAAATGGGAATAATAACATCAGTCTCTTTGGGAAGTAAAATTTAATTAATATTTTTCTTTTCTAAATGTTATAATTTAGTTCCTGCTTTTTCACTCAACAAGCTTCTCGTCCTCCCTTTTCTATTTTTATTTTTAATTCCAAGAGGAGAGGATGGAAGGCTTGTGGATATGCAGACACAGTTGTTTTTTTGTTGGGGAGAAATATGAGCTGTAAAAGTGGGGTGTTTTTGTAATGTTCCATTGCATCTCCATGCAGCAAAGACTGCTGCTGCTTTTCTCCCAGGCCACCACACCCTTAATTGGTCATCATAAATCCTGTGGGCTCCTGGCATCATAAATGCCAGTGGTTTGCCAGAAGAGATAGCAGTTATTTCATTGCTGGCATTCTGCTCGCTAGGCCTCTAAATTAGGATAGTGCTTGATACTGACTTTAGTTATCATTTGAATTCTGTCCTTTAATGATGCATTCTCCGCCTCTTCTTTAATGAGTGTGGCACCCTCAAACAAGAGCTGGGACAACTGCCTTTTCTTTTCTTCAGCAGACCCTCAATCCACTGCCAGAGCCTCATTCAGCTCTGGGAAGTAATGAAAACCAACCATGACTTCTTTCTTTCTGGGTCTCCCCACTGTGGCACTCGAAATTGTGTAAGAAATGGGTCAATGAGAGTAAGAGAAGACCAAAAGAAAAGAGAGATGATTCAGAGTTAAAGAAGGATTCCATCATGATGAAGATTTTTTTTTTCTGATAAAAACTCATTTTTTAGTTACTCCTCTCAGAATAATTTTCTTTAAAATAGATGATGAAATCAAACGATATATTTTTTAATAGTGTTAAAAAATAAATATTTCTCATCCAAATTTTATGGTAGGTAAACAAGTTATCTTAGGAGTTGAATGGTACACTGTTTTCTTCAGGCTGAGGGACCATTTAAAACCCAATTTTTGTATGGTTTCAGTACAAAAATTCAAAACAATTTCATACAAAAATACAAGTTTTGTACTGGAAACTTTATTTCTTGTAATTGAAAAGAATAATCCCTACTCTGAATTTCTAATGAGACTATTGTTTTTTTTTACCCTACGGCCTTAGCTAAAAATGTACACACACACACACACACACACACACACACATCTATGTAAATTCATTTTTGTATGCCCTTACAAGTATGCTTATATTTACATTAAAAAATATTCAAATTTTTTTCTTTGGTCTGGTGTCTGTGTTTTTAAGCTACAATTGAATGAAAGCCCCGACACAGACAAAAAGTGATTCCACTTTTCTTTTTTTAATACAGAATGTGCAGACCCTTCTGTAGCGCTGCCTGCAGTTTCCATTTCTGTCTGTGAAGAAATTAGGGAAGACAAAGATCTAGATCCCAGTGACAAATGTTTTCTCTTTTACTGCAATACTCTTGGTTCAAGTGTGATCACTTTAGGTAAATGCGGAAGTGTCAATACGGAATCCCGGAGCCACCTCCTCAAACTATGTGTCACTTTCTCCATAGAAAACAGTCGAAGTTTTCTTTTTCACTGCTTTTCATCTGATAAAGTACCTAGTGCTAGATTAATATTTTAATCTCTTAATCCCGATAGGAAAAGGATGGAATGACCTGATTATTGCATAATTCATCATTTATTATGCCTTTGGCTCTGTTTCCCTCTCTCCTTCCTAGCAACCTCCTCAAAGACCCGCTCCTCTTCCTAAATTATAAAATCCAAACATTTGAAGTCTGACCTACTTATTTAAGGTAAGTAGGAGAAGAACATGCCCAGAAATTTGAAGCTGTAACTGCTCCCAGAATTAGCAAAAACACAGCTAACTTGTTCATCCCACTCTCCCTTGTAGTAGCTGTTCAATGTATAAACAGTGAGTGGCCTTTGATTACGTGTTAAGCTTTTTTGTTCAAATAAATAAATAAATATGTCCTTGCCACAACATCAGTAGCCTAATTTGGTTTCAGAGTGAATGCAGCTACATGCCTTGAGTGACTGCTTTTAAACAATTAATTCCTGTCTCCACCTTAACATTTTATTCATTAGTCACTGTTGAACCTTTGTTCTTACTTGTCAGTATCTGAGAAAACACACGCTTTAGCTCATGATGTCTACGCATTCTCTCCATCACTGTGATAATATTTTCCTCACCCGTGGCCAATCTGTCAGAATGGAAACTCCATATCACTGGTGGGATTGAGAAATCTCACTCAAGCTACGTCTGGGTGACTCCACTCATCCAGATGAAACAGACAACAGAAATCTGGATGGTTATAAACAAGGGGATTTTTTCCCCCCCAAATATCAGGATATTTAACGTCTTTTAGATTAGTGGCTCACAAATTTTTAAATTCATGGTCCAGTAAAAGCAAATAAGTAAAAAATGTGATGGGCCTCTGTAGAGCTACTTACTTTTTTTTTGTCAAGCAAAATAAGTAACAAACTCTACTTTCACCACCATTTTATGAAAGGAAGGGCATCTACATATCTGAAAGGGTAGAAAGGCCATATTCTTAGATTAAAAGAGAATTCTTTTAAATAAACACTTCTAGCTTTGTTGAAAATACATTGCCTATTTTTCTTATTTCACCCCAGACCTGTGAGAATTCTGTGTTGGAAATGAACGAACCTGAGACGTGCTCTGGGGACATGACTCTGGATGCCTTACACCTCGGCAACACAGACCGGGGATCTGTGTGAGTGTAGGAGCTTTACCTGTGTGTGTCTCTTCTTATTGGCACGTTGGGATGGTTTTTCTGCCTACTGGGTGTGTACTCCTGTGGATGGCTTTTAACTGCATGTTGTTTCTCTGGGAAGATAACTCAACTGTGCTTGTGGGCTTAGTGAAGATTATTCATTTGGAAACAGGATCAGCTGTACACTTTTGTGGAGTAGGTAGTAGCTTACGTGGCATGATTCGTGGGGTGCTGAGAAAGCTTGAAAACAATTCTACTCAATTGCCACACAGCCTGAAATCCACAACATAGGTGTTTATTTATTTGGGCTCCCCAGGGGTCCCTCTTGGCTCCTCTTTTCTATCTATACACTCCCTTTACTCCCTTTAGGTGATCTCCATCATTCTAAAGTCTTTAAACACTGTTGTTATGCTGATGGTCTGTTTTAAAATATGCCAGGGGTTTTGTTTTTATCACCAGATCAAGAGATGATTGTCATTTGAAGACAGTTTGTTACTCGCAGCTCTCAAGAGAAGGGGGCATGCCACACCCCACAGAACTGTTCAGGGAAGCCCAGAGTCACTCAGGAGGTGTAAGGGACAAGGTGAAAGCATGGGCAGGAGTCTTTATTGTGGTTTCCATGGGAAGGAATGGGCACGGCAGGGTAGGCTTAAGATTGGATAGTTTGAATAATTTTTGTGGACTCTGGGCTATAGGTGCAATCTCTGGTTGTCTGTTATCTGGTCCTGGGATGGTTAGGGCTGGGGATGTTGACTTGTGTGAGAGCTTGAAAAAGGAGGCAATTGGGGGTGTGAGCTCTGGATTGGCTGGTTTGCATATATAATTTGGTATTTCTAGGAATTAGCCAGCCCAGGAAGGGGCAATCTCTCTCTGGTCAGTGAGACCCCAGAATCCAGAGCATCAAGAATACAGAAAATAAGAAAATATGGTTAATACACAACCCCCCACACTGGTATCTGCTGCCCAGACCTCCCCTTCATGCAGATTTATCTACCCTGCTGTCCACTTAGCATTGCCACTTAGACGCTTTAGGGCATTTCAAAATTAACCTGCCTTTCAGTTTTACCTCCAGAATGTATCTTGTATTAATACACTGTTCCTCACAGCCCTGCCACACACTAATCTAAATCAACTCTTCTTAACCTATCTTCAGATTTCCAGTCTTCTCATTGTGAACACACAATAGATAACAAACCAACAATTATTAAACAACCCAAACAATCAGCAAATGAATATAAATACTATAATAGTATAAACACTCTTCCATTCTTCTCAATCCCCTACCATATGTCCTGTAACACAGGACATAATTTGTTATCCAGTTGTATGCTAGAGTAAACTTTTAAGAATATTAAGCAGAGCATGCCTCTCTCTTACCTAAGTCTTTAGAGTTGTGAAGGTTCTGACATGCTCAGAATCAAGCCCACCTCCCTACCGTGGGCTAGAATTCCTGCTTGATACAACAGGTGTCTAGTTCTCTCACCTCATTTTATGCCTCCTTCACCCTCACTGATTATGCTTCAGAGCCTTTTTGAGTTTCTAGAGCATTCTAAGCTTTTTCCTGCCTAAGGGATTTGGCAGTGGCTGGTCACTCTTTGTGAAAGCTTTCTCCCAGACTTTGTGTATATGTTTCCTTCTTGTCCCTTAACAATCATCTCTTTAAAGAGGACTTCTCTGACCATGCTCTCTAACCATAAGCCCCCTCTGTCATGTGTAACAACAGGTTTCTTTCTTTTCTTTTATTTATATTGATGTTTGGTAATTTATTCACTCTTGGTTGTTGTTTATGGAGTCTTTTCTGCATGAATGTAAGCTGCAAGGGGGCTGGCCCTCGTCTGCCTTTTTACCATTACAGCTCATTGCCTGGTACACATCCTTGCATATAATAGGGTTTTGATTAATATTTTCTGGAAGAATGAATCTTTTTTTTTTTTTTTTTTTTGTCCTTTTTGAGACCGGCCGCACCGTGCTCAGCCAGTGAGCGCTGTGAGTGCACCAGTCATCCCTATATAGGATCCGAACCCGCGGTAGGAGTGCTGCTGCGCTCCCAGCACCGCACTCTCCCGAGTGCGCCACGGGCTCAGCCAGAATGAATCATTTTGATAGACACTGTCTCCTCTCCTGATTCTTCTTTTGAAGTTAAAGACATAACTCTTAAGACATGAAACTGTAGTAAAAATTAGTTTATCAGTATTTTTTCCTCCCAGCTGCATAAAAATAATACATACCCAAAGAGTAGTAGATAGAAAAAAAAGATAAGGGCAGGTTTATGTAAAATGGATGAAGAGAAATTGATGTTAAAATGGCTGATTTGTGGGGTTTAAGTATTAATTTGTTTTATTTCTTTTAAACTATCATTTCTTAAGAATATACTGTGTGCCAGCTTGTGCTAAGTGTTTAAAAAATTATTTTATTTTCTCCTCTCAATAACCGTATAAAGTAGGTATCATAAATGTTTTAAAAATTATTTACTAATCACCGTAACTCTATAAAGTAGGTATTATTCTTCTGATATTATAGATAAGCTTTATGAGGGGGATTTGTAAGATGACAATTTTTATTTGGTTTCCAGTTTTGTGAGCTCCATAAAAATACAAGAGAGAGTGTAGGTTCTGGACCCACACAGGGTTGAGTTTGCATTTCACACTACAGCATTACTAGCTACGTGACCTTGAATAGTTTTCTTCATAAGAGTAAAGGGAAAAACGTTAGTGTCTCCTCGTAGGGCTGTGGTGATCATTAACTTAGGTGAGATAAAGGATGGAAATTATTGTAACACAGTCTCTGGCACATAGAAAATGCTCCAAAATATTGGCTATTATTTTTATTATTTCCAATTTTGTAGTGTTTGTGAGCACCACATAAAAAAGGAAACTGTTGTCTCTGGTTTCAGGGAAGAAGATATCCCAGTTTATAAATGTTATAAAGCTATCGCAGAAATTTATGTACTTAAATGACTTGGCAGATGCTTGTCATACATATAGTGACTATATTTGTGCTAAAATAAAATAAATGAAAAGTTAATAAAATATTACATAGAACATATACAAAGTTCAAATGTATATCAAAATGTATAACGAATACATTCATAAGAGCTCATCGATCGACATCATTCCTGAAAAGTTCCTCCCAATTTCTGTTTTCTCTGAACTTTCTGTAGTATCATTTTGGTATTAGGGTTGAAAAAGCTTTGAGTTATTTTCTCTCCTCCTTTCAGTTGCCCCTACCTCCTGCCATCGTCCAGGTCATTCAGAATTGCTCTTAATATTCTATTTCCTAAGTGTTCGTCCCAACCTGTTTTATGGGAACTCAGGTGATGCAGCTGCTACCTCTGCTTTGGAAGTCAGATCCTTGGCCCATGAGCTCACTTGGTCAGCTAGGATTACCCACACTGTGCTTCATTTTCTCTTTCATAATACCACCCTCTTACTCTTAGCTAACACCCTTGGTATTATCCAAAGTAATTCATTTTTTCCTTGATGTTTGCACCCTTCAGGTATTAGCGGACTGTTATCATGACCCCCCCTTTAATTGTCACTTAGTCAGGTTTTACTTACTTAGCTCTTTTCATCTTTCCCCATAAGTCCATCCCCCCAGGCCTGTAATCATTCTGATACTCCTCTTTGAGCCCTTTCCAGTTTGTCTGCTGCTTTCTGGAAATGAGGCTTCCAGAAATGACTGCATCACTACAATTACTCTCCACAGAGCTCTCTGCAGTCACAGAGCTGCTCAGTTGGAGAAATGGTACTAGGTTGAGCCAACCTCTAAATGAGACGGTGCACAGAGCGTGTGTGTTGCATTCTGCTTTGTATTTGCTTGTGTACATGACTAATCGTCTTGCCCAGATTTCAAGTTCCTTAAAAGAAGAGACCATGCACAATTTACATTTTTCGTGTAGACAAATGCCTTAAACCTTGGCTGCACGTTGGATACACCTGGTAATCCTTAGCGAGTACTGACGCTTGGCTCCCATTCCCAGGCATTTTGAGTTAATTGATATGGGCTGTGAGCTTGGGCATCAGAATGTTTAAAAACTCCCCAGATGATTCTATGTGCAGCAAAGTTTGGGAACCACTCCTTAAACAACAGGGCTTAGTATTTGGTAGGTGAATGAGAAAATGAATACTGTATTACTAATCCTTTCCTCAACTAATACCTCAAAGTATTTCCAGGGGTAATTGTCTCCCAGCTTCCTGCTACTAATATTTATCTGTGCTTTATACTGATACTTCAGACTTTTCCAGGCCACCACTTACTGAAAGTCTTGTTTGTCAGAATTTCTAAAAGTCTTAGAAGAATTTTATCACATGTCTGGTCTCTGTTTTCTGGCAATATTCTCAGTTTAATAGTGCTCTCACATTTAAGCATCTTGTTCTACATCCTTCCATGTGCCTGTGAATGAAATGTCAGAATTGCCCTTTCCCCCTTTTCTCCATTTATGCATTTCTGCAGCACTTGTCAACCAGTGCAGACCTACATTATTTAAATGGCCACAAACTTTTGCAATGATTTTCCCTGGCACATTTTAATCCAAGAGCAGTGTGCCCATCCAGATGAAATTTGGTAATTCATATTAGGTAAAATTTCAGGATGCAGCTTAGTATATTCATAAATAATAGATCTGCAACATAACCAGCACCATTTTAGACAAGCCCAAGTACAAAATGGGGCCATCCACCTCCTCCCCTCCTCTCCCCCGTTCTCTTTTATAAGAAGCCTCATGGTTTCAGAGAAAATGAAACTTTCGGAATTTCCGCATGTGGAGAACTCTCCATCCCCATGACCTAACTCAGTCCCCACCCTGGAATTACATCACCCAGCTCTGGGCACCAACATACTAATATAAGCTCCCACCACCCTAGGTTAGCTGCTGTCCCCAATTTTCAGGGCAGCCCCGGCCGTTCCCCACTTTGAGCACAGCCCGGCAGATTCTTTTCCTTTAATAAAGCTTGAACGGTACCCGGCATCTTGGCTCACTTTCTTTCAATAAATATTGTGTCAATTCAGTAACGGATTTTTAAAAAATTACTAGACTATAGTTTTTAGAGCAGTTTTAGGTTTCCAAAAAAATTAAACAGAGAGTACAGAGAATTGCATAGATTATTCTTTTTTTATGTTTTATCTGGGATTGAGTCTCAGGCATCATATTTGGGCAAATGCCCTTTGGATCTTAGGCTGATGCCTGAAATGGTGAATATTACATAGGAAATTAGCAGAGGTGACAAGAATGTGAAACTATACTGTGCTGGAGTTTTAATTATGATGATAAAAGGAATGGGGTCTATCTGGAATGGTACGGAGTTTTCCTTTACATGAATACTTCAAGCATTTTTACTTTTAGCACAGTCAAGAAGAAGGCAGCCAAAATGTGGCTCCCACAGCAAGACCACACCAAACCAGCATTCGTATCCCGAGAGGCCTTCCTTTTAGCGATTGCCAAGATGCTGAAAGACAAGTATCTAGAATGTGGGACAGAGAGAGCTTCACGGAAGGGCAGCTTGTCGGAACAAGCAATTGACCTTCAGTGACTATACATTCTCATCTGTAACACCATAGACATTACTTGAGGCTTGCACTAGACTGACAGGCCTGCACGTAGCTCTAATTCATTATTTCTTCATCCTCTATATCCTACTTTTACCAAACACTGCCGACCTGAAAAATCAAAGAACACAGTACACTTATCAATTTTTTCAACCAGTCATAGTAATACGTTTGAGGTCAGAGAAAGGTCTGGGTTTTGATTAACCCCAGTAATGAACAGAAAGGAGAGAAGCTAGTCTAAAGAGATTCTCACTCCGCAACTCAAAGCACCAGATAAATAATTTTCAGAGGTTATAGCTGCATGTAACCAGTTGTCCAGTTATCTTTATTTTTTAAAAGGAGAATAATAATGCATGTGAGAATAATATCTGCATTAAAACCTATGAAGATATTTTTAGCAACTTTCCTGTAGCTGAAGTTGTTTTCTTAACATTTCCATTAGTTCACCAGCTATTTATTTACATGCTTTTATCACAAAAGAGATTAGAAGCAGCATATATCTCTAAACTTAGAGTAATTGTTGAATTCTGCCACCATTACAGCAAAGAACAAACAAGAATAAACGTTTCCAAAATTCTTGCAAAGGAAAAGGAAAACATCATAGTAACCTCTCAAAGGAGTTTAATTAATAGAAAATTTGTTAACAATCAGAAAAAGATTGTCCTAAAAGACAATAGAATGAAGCATGCAAAATCTCAGGTATTGGCAATTGGGATATGGTAGCCAGCTGTGTGATACTGAAAGTCGAGAATTACCAGGAAAGAACTTTTGGGTTGCATTCATTTAGGAAGTTATTTTCTTGGCAAAAGCAAAAGGAGTTCATTAAACTTTGCTTATTAAACCAGTGTATATAGAAGAAATTCACATTCCGTATTGTTCAAAGGGTTGTTCAGGGACTCTCTGCATGGCCTGGAGAGTGCCAGTGTCTAATCCACAAATCCCACTGCAGTCGGATCTGGGTGGAAGAGGGGTGGGGAGGACCAGAGAGTGGCATTTTGAAGATGATCCCTAGCTGATTCTTACAGACACAGGAGCTAGTCTGTTTGCCAAATACGGAATGGGATGGGTCCCAAGGTGTTAAGAACTATATGCTGTGCTCGTTTTGCTTTGCTAATTGTAAATTGAAACAAAAAATGTAAGTCAGAGCTATAGAAATTCAGGTGGCGAACTCTCTTATGCTGATAACTCAGCTTTAAAATAACTGCAGACACTCTAAATTTTTGCCTGAATATTTTAGCTCTCGAATTAGCATGGATCCTAGACAATAAAAAAGGAATAAGAATCAAAGAAAAATAATCTGGATAAAATCAATTCCCTAATGGGGAAACAGGATGGATTAAGATCAGATCAATATTGTAGTTAAAGCTCCTTATTATTATGGTTTTATATATATATATATATATACATAATAATATATATATTATATTATATATATTATATATATAATATATAATAATAATAATATATATATATTTAAGCTAACAATTCAGTTATGTTATTTGAGTTCAGTTCTTCTCAGTTAATTTCTTCCATTCTCTTTTCTAAAGGTCTAATTTTTTAAAATTTCAGGTATTGTTAAGAAAAACTATTACAATCAAGGACCTAACTGAATTTTTTTTTTTTTTCCCTGAATGTTCCAGTTCCTAGAGTGGTCAGAACATGAAAGCGATATCACTGTCGAATCTGCCTGAACAAGACCTATTCCTGCCTGAGTGCGTCACACATTACACTAAAAATACAAAGAATGCAGACAAAATTACAGGGAGTTATTTATTCTCATTTAAGAGACAAAAAGGTTCTAAGCAATTCAAATGTACTCATTATAAGAGGCCATGTATTCATTTCAAACATCTTGTCTTTGATTAAAGCAGTTCTCGAATTTCAATTTTGAAATTTTTTCCTAAAACCAAATAATATTTATTTGAGGATCCTCTAGGGTGACAAATCTTGATAATGTGAAAGTGGCTTTGATTTGGGAGAATAAAACCTAATTAATGTGGTCACCCATTTGAACACTTTTTTAACTGATCAAAAACTGAGTTGCAATTTTAAAATAATGAAACTGACTTTCCTCTATGATTCATAAATGAGCTCCAAAGGTGACCTCAAAAGCAAAATTCTATTAATATTTTGAGCATAAACAGTATTACTATAATTGGCAAAGAATTTGCTATGATGCAGATAAAATAACCCTGCTCTTGGAGTGTAAAAACGCATATAAGTTGGACCTCCAAATCTATTGCCTGTGAAACCATAGGCGATTCACTTGCTTGAAGTTTTCTTTTATTCATCTTTAAAATGAAGATTAAAGCAACCTGCCCCACAGAGTTACAGTAAGAATTAAATAAGACAACATGCGAGAAAGTGCTTTATAAAATGAGAATACAAATATGTTGTTAATGCTAAGCATATCTATTTCTGAGCTACTTATTTTGAAAAACACCATCTGGATGAACAAAGTTATTATTATTTTTTTCTTACAGGGGTTCACAGTTTGGTGGTCACTATTCAGGTACTTATTAGTAATTATGTTTATTTAGACAGATATTTCTTATTCTTTAAAGCAGATTTCCCCAAATCTCCATCTTCTCAGCACATTGGTCTCTCCTAGAAGACACTGAAAAGTAATGAATCTATACTTTAAATATAGAATCTTCACTCTCCCATATATTTTTAAATTAATTTATTTTTTAAATTGAAACATAATAATTGTACATATCTACGGGGTAACCATTTTTGTTTTTATACCAGTAAACTGGAATCATTAAATTTCATTACTCAAGGCTTTGGGGAGCCAGTGTTTGTAATATAAAAATGCATGAATTATCAAAATGAAAAATATGAGTGTTTTTTAATTGAAACATGATTGTACATAAGTGTGGGTACACTATCAGTACCTGTGTGCAATATGTGATGCTCAAATCAGGATGACTAGTATATTCAACAACATACAATGTAATCATTTTTTGTAGCCCTTAACCTTTTCCACCTCTGGTGGTCTCAATTCTGTTGAAATGAGTATTTTTTGATGAAAATACTGGCTATATTTATCTCTTTATTCTAAATTTCAAAGATAATTTTTAAGAAAACACATTTTAATAATCTTATCTTTTATTAATTATAATTGTTTTAAAGAAAAAGTGCCTTCCATGTGTGATAATGGAAAAATAGCATCATTAGCAATCATAACCTACAGAAAATCTTTAAAACATGTCAGACAATTTTCTTCTCCCATACACTTTTTTATAAGTGTGTGTGGGGTGGGGAGAGAGCAGAATTGACTGATTTAATATGGATCTTTGCTTCTTGTTCTTTTCTGCATCACATCAAAGTTTTCAAATCCAATAAATGGGAAGATGGAGGCTGAAAGAGAGGTTTGTTATCTCCCCAAGTGAAACACTAACCCTGAGTAATTTTAGTGACCTCTTCATGATATCAAAAAGATTTTGACAGGGGCCAGCCCGGTGGCGCACTGCTACAGTGCGCCGCTTGGGAGACGGCGCTCCCGCCGAGGGTTCGGATCCCACATACAGACCAGTTCCCGCTCACTGGCTGAGCGAGGTGCAGGTGCAACACTGAGGGTTGCGATCCCGTTGCTGGTCCCGGTCCAGTGCGGGCGCGACACTGAGGGTTGCGATCCGTTGCCAGACACGAAAAAAGACAAAAAGGAAAAAAAAAAAAAAAGATTTTGACAATATTAAGTATAATGCTGGCAGCCTCAGTGCATTCTCTTAATTTTTCCTGTTTCATCTTGACATTACATGTCTGGTTAAGCCCAAGCTTTTGGGTGAGGGGTCAAGTGATATGGTTAATCTCTTAATCCCCATCAGTGATGGCTTTCCTACAAAGACACATTGGCGCCATGGCAACAAGCCACAGGACATTTGATTAAGGTAATGACAAAAGCCACAGGACAGGGTGGGGGAAGAGACTGAGGCCACAGGTGAGAAGAATGTCACATAGATAGCAGCACAGCATATTTCAAATGCTCACGAACGCTCACTTTCTGAATATTAATATTTCATTAAATCTGTTTTTCAGCCTTGGCCACAAACCATCTTATTTTGCAGAATTCATTTTCCCAGTCTTGCAGCCTTCTGTGCTCATTTCACAAGAAAGCAAGTAAGGGTCTCCTGTGTGGAATCCGTGCTTGTAACCCAAGTCAACATAAAATATATCCAAAATATTATCACTTATATTTAAAGAAAGGAAATAATCATTTTTACCAGACATTTAAAGAGGTGTAATTTTTTTCTGTCTAATCTAAAACCAGGAACAAGACAATGGAATGTATATTGAGTTAGTTTAAGAAATTACCTCAAAAATAAGTAAATGGGTCAAAAAAGGCCTGCTATATAAATCTTTAAGGCTTAATTTACCAAAATGCACTTTTAGTTCCTTTCCAAATAGAAATTGGCTATATATTTTATAATCCCACTAATTTGTATATTCTTTTTCGGATTTTTTGAAGAGAAAGGATATTTTATTATCTTTTTGTCATTGGTACTTAGCACAGCACCCTGCCCAAACAGACACACAATAAATACTGATTCTTTCATTGAACTCACTTATGTGTTAAGCTTCGAGAAGGCAACAGCAACATTTCCCTGTCCCTGGTCACTAGTCTACGCACCTTATCAAACTGCATTGTCTGTCAACTTTGGGTTAGAGATTTTTCTTTACGCCTTTGTCAGTCTACATTTTAGTAATTAGGTAAGAATTTGGTCTTGATAAGGTAATAGTAGCAAATGAATATTTATTGAGTGCTTAATTCGTGCCAAGGTGCTATGCCAAGTCCGTCACCCATATTATCTCATTAATCCTCATTAACTCTTTGAAATATAAAGCACAATGATTATCCCCATTATTCAGAAGAGAAAGTAAAACTTTGAATATCATATTCAAGGTTACTCAGCTAGGAAATTGCAGTCTGGGGCTGTCTCTAAACTTCCTTCCAATATTAGTATTGGCAGACCCAGGATGTGAGAGCCAAGGATGCTGATAAGGAGATACAAAAGTGCCAGAGATGATAATATTCACTGTTTTGTTTAAGCCACACTAAATAGGCCCCCATGCACACCCATGATGAGAATTTTTGGTGGAAATAATGAGATTCACCCTTTCTCAGCATTTTCCTCTCCTTCTTTTTTCTTCAGTGCTTTGGGCTTCCCCTTCTGGGAGGGTCTTTGCTTAGCCAGCTTCATGGACACAGCCCCACAAGCAGTGATACCAGAGACCCATGGCGATTAATGCTACTCTGTGTTTGCAGAACTTTAGAACACTTGTGTGTACTAGCCTGGGGTGATTCTGATCCTGGGTCGTCTAGTGAGTGGCCTCTCCCCCTTGCTTCCCGTGATTCTTCCTGCCATTTAAAAGCTCTTTGCACCTTAGCTCTCTACTCTTGTCTCTACAGACTTTTCTCTTCCTTCTCTTGACTCACATTCCAGCTTGACCCCAGGTATCCCTCTGAACATGTTCCGCGTCGTGAACACAGAGCTTCTTTCTCTCCCCCCATACCAATGGAGGGTTTAAATCTGTAGCAATTCCCAGGCATGAAACAGTTTAGATGGGACCTAACAAGGGTATGGTGACACAGGACACAGTGCTTGCCTGCATTGCACAGCAAATTTACCTGTTCTACAGTAACTGCTTTGTTTACAGAACAGCAGATACTATCTCCACTTTCCCAGCAGTCTCTATGTGCCAGGACTTTCCCCAGTATCACAGAAGTACAAATTCCCGTTAGACTGAACCTTTGGAAGGGAACCCAGATTTATAAACCTGATTTTTAAATGATCCAGTTTGACTGCTTGCACTGTACGTGTAAAACACAGACCTTTCAGTAAAATAAACTTGATGAATATTCACTTCCCTTTTGCAGATTCAAATGCCTCACTTTTAGAGAAAACAAATGGAAATTGGTTAATGCATTTTGTCAGGTTAGACAAGTTATTTTACTTTTTTAAAATTTATTTTTATGTCTTGTCCTCCAATGTCTTCAGCTCTCTTTATTTCTTGTTCTCTCTGGCATTCTTCCTGGAATCACAGGCAATTTTGAAGTGATTCTAAATTTAGGTTTTTATATTCAGCAAAGCCAGATACTGTATTTTTGCATATATGAGGTAGAATAAAATTCTCTAAAAGTCACCTGTGTAGTAAGCACTATTCCTTTTAAAACCTTAGGGTCAGGTCCACATTAATAACTTCTGTAACTGTCACATTGCCACAGAGGTTCTGATGGGCCTTCGGAGGTGTCCCCAGCCTAGCTCTACACAGGGTAGTCCCTGGCTGGGGATCGAAGATGATGCATTTTGTAGCTCAGGGTTATTCTTCTGTTCTGCAACCTGGATTATTCCTCATATGGTCTTTACTTCCTTCTACATTTTTATGTGGAAGGAGTGAGATGATAATGAACACTGTGAACGTGTTTGAAGTAATTGGGAAATGCGTGGAAGGTGGGTACTGGGCAAGTTCCACCTTTACACTGATGGGAGTCAGGGATTTGAGTTCATCGTATGGCTGGAAGCTTTAGAACTTTCTAGCACAGTTCCCCCTGGGTTACTGCCTGGAGGAACATTCCCGTTTACTGCATGGCATGGCCACTCTGTGTTCCTCACCTTGTCCTGCAACTCCTCTTGCTACTCAGTCACCAGTGTGGCAGATATTCAGGTGCTAAGGGATTATCTCGACAAAGATTTGCAAATCAGGATTCAGTGCATGCTCGTGGTCTATGAGGTGTGACCACCACAGCCTCTAGCACTTTGGTCTTGTAGTTTTCACTCTTGCTCATCAATGGTCAACTCTCTGATGAACCTGGGCCCACTGGCCATTTATAACTTCAATCAGATCATGTCACTGCCCAATTTTGAATCTAAAGCTCTTCCCATGTCCTTAAAGAACTGCATGCTGTGGTCTCTAGGTCCTTTTCTGACCTGTTTCCCCATCCTTCTGCTTGCTCACTCAACTCCAGCCTTCTTGCCGACTCTTGAACTTGCTAAACATGCTTGTGCTGTGGTGCCTTTGCACGTGCTGTTGGCTCAGTCTAGAACACTCTTCTTTCTCCTTTTACTGAGATCTTTTCTCAACTGGCATCTCTTCAGAAAGGCCTTTTTTATTGAATCATAATGGATTATACATATTTTTGGGTTTCAATTTTGACACGTGTATTAAATCAATATTATTAGTATGTATAATGTTACAAATTGTACTTATTCTTTATGCCCCTTGTCCAATCTCTGTGTCCCTATCCCCCCTGTGCCCCCCCCCCACAGATAACCCTAGATTTCTTTTCTCCCTCTGAAAGAGTAATGGTTGCTCTATTGACTTGTTGCCTAGATGATCTGTCCAATGCTGAGAGGTGTGTTCAGGTCCCCCAATATTATCATAGAGCAGATGCTTCTTCTTTCACTCTGGAATGGGCTTTGTGGAGAGAGACATCCTCTTCTTTTCTTTGGTCTCTGCTGGTGACTCTCCTTGTGTCAGTGCACTCCCTGTGGCTGGTGGACCATCTGTTTGGTGGTTGTGATGTCTAGCCACTTTTGTGGCAGCTGTGGTTACTGTGATGCCTGTGATTGGCCACCCACATGGAGATGATGTTTTGGGCATGCTCCTTGGTGCTGGTGGTGTGCCTGGTTGTGGGGGGTCCAGTCCCCGGCTCTGAGCCCAGGGGGCCCAAGGTGCTGGTGGTGTGCCTGGTTGTGGGTGGGGGATCCAGTACCTGGCTCCAAGCCCTGCCTGGGGCCCAGAGGCACTGGCAATGTGCCTGGTTGTGGGTGTGTGGGGGGGTCCAGTTCTCAGCTCTATGCCCCATAACCCCAGGCAGGGCTCTGAGGCACTGGCAGTGTGCCTGGTTTTTTTTGGGGAGGGGGTCCAGTCCCTGGCTCTGAGCTCCGAGTCCCCAGGCAGGGCCCTGAGGTGCTGGTGGGGTGCCTGGTTGTGAACCGGGAGAAAGGCCTTTCTAAGCCACTGTGTCTCAACTATGACCTACCTGCTGCTCTTTGTTCTCTTACCCCAGTGTTTTTCAAATTCATTTGCTTGTCACCCACAATAAGAAACACATTGTACATTGTGACCCCACATGATATATACAGACAACTGCAACACAAATGTCATAAAACAGTAGCTGTGTTACTGTGGGTGACACACTCCAATATATTCCATTCCATTCTCCTCCATTCCATCTCATTCCATTCTTTGAAAGGTGATATACATAATCTCAGAAATGTGGAATGCATGTTTTCTTCATGGATGGAAATATCTTTATGGTGACCCCAGTGAAGGAGGTGTCAGGATGGCTGAGGAGATGCTTGAACATTAATGCCTCAAACAAACTTGAAGAAATGGAATGATGGCCTGGAACAGTAGCAAACACTTGGAGCCCTTCTCAGTCAGAGAAACAATGTTGTGCAAGTCTCTAATGGAAAGTGTCTCAAACACCCTCAGGAACCATGAGGGATTCTCTCATAAACCCCAAAGATCAATAGCATGTATGTGTCAGTAGACTGAGAGCAGAGTGAAAATGCAGATCTGCCACTGTCACGCCATTCTCTGGTGCATGATCTCTGTGATGTTCTCCTTGCTGAAATGGCCCATAAGTTAAAAGAGACAAAGTTTTTTGGGCAAAGATTCTGCTTCTCCAGTACCTGGTATAACTGGCCTTTGATATGGGACAAATTTGTATTCATTCTCACTTTGTCACCTGTTGGCTGTGCAGCTTTGAAAGAGTTACTTGGCCACTCTGTGCTATTGTTCCTACATTTGTAAAGCAAGAATAATGATTTCTATGTACTGGGCTTGCTGTGATCATTAAGTCATAGGGAGGCAGGTTCTGTGTTTGACAATCTGTTTCCAAATCTCCATTCAGCTGTGAATGATGTTGGCGGTCTGTGTCTGTCTGTAATGCTTAGTCTGAATCATGGGGTCATGGCAAAGATAAAAAGTAATAATGCATGTAAAATTTTTAGCTCTGAAACTTTTTCACAGTGAGCCCTCAATAAACATCAGCCATTATTAACAAAAACAATTATTAAGGGCTAGGTTCATGGCAGGTGCTTTATACTTCTTAGTTCTCTCACCTCTAAAATATTCCCATTCGAGGGCTTATTTATTTATTTATTAACTACTAATGAAAACTTTTCTCACTAGGGGTTATTCTTATGGATATTAAGATTGCCATTACTTAAGAGGATATATACTTTTCCCCTTGAAACTTTGTGACCCTTTTTCTGTGGGAGCCTCATGGGTCAGAGTCATTTTGCGATAAGAGACCCTTTGTCTTAGTTATTCTCGTACAGAAGAGAGAACAGGCCATGACTGATTTTACCAGCAGTTAAAGATAATTGCCACAAAGATTTGGGAGGTGTGACAGGAAGGAGCACAGACTGGAATCAGAAGAGCGAGGCTGAATCCCAGAATAACCCCTTTCTTAGCTATGTGGCCTTAGGCTAGGGTTTTTTAATTATTATTATTTTAATTTTTTTTCTTTTTAATTTTAACCATCCTCGTCTTCCATCTCTTCATCTGGAGAACTATAATGAAAGTAATGCCTATATGAAAGGCTTGGCAAATGAGATCGTGGATGTGAAAAGTGCCTGTATTTTGCAAACTCTAATGTACCATCCGCAGACATACAAGGGCATAAAAATCAAAAGGAAGTTATTTCTATAATTTTAATTTTCCAGAATAGAATTATTTTGGAGATAAAAGGGGAAATCAGCAGCACTGTTTTAATGAGTTGTGGTAGCACAGAAAGTGTTTTGCTTGTTTAAAAGTTTTCTGCAGAAAATAAAGGCAAAGACCAGAAGGAATTAGGATCTGAATTTGGTCACCTCTAAAATTGGTTCTATATTTAAACCTTGTACCATGACATATTGCATTTTAAAGACAGATTATGGGCAGGTGTCTGGAATTTAGTGCAATTTCAACATTCCATATAGATCATAATATAATAAAATGTGATGAACACAGAATCAGATGGGGAGGGATGACATTTGGCACGGATTACGCCCTGTACTGTGATTATATTGTGATTATAGAAAAACACAGCTAAATAACATTCCATTTCTTAAGTTGAAGGTATATAGAGTTTGTTGTTAGTAGCATGGGCTTTGGAAGTGCAGTAGACTTTTTGATGCTTGCCAAATATTTTCAGCATTCCATCTCCTAGGCAGATGTAAGACTGCGATTCCTGATCCCTTTTCACTTGCCCATGTGACTCATTCTGGCCAATGAGATGTGAGCAGAGTGGCATATGTTACTTACAGGCTATGGCATTTTAATTGCTGCTTTGAGACCCTCAGTGCTCCATTTTTTTTTTTTTTTCATGTAAAGTAATTGGCAACACTGGAAATGGTGGCTGAGACCATCTTGGTCTCTCAGCTGGTACCCTGACTGACCAAGAAAAGCAGAATTCACTTCCAATGTCTGATGCACATCTTCTGTAAGGGGGAAATATTTCCAGTATCGAAGCTGCTGGGGTTTGGCCAGTCATAACCTTGCCTATACTGACATGGAGACAGATGGATCTATGTCTTGATCATAACTCCTCCACATGCTGTGTGACCCTGGGCACATTACTTAGCTTTTCTAAGTCTCAATGTCCTCATCTATATTACTGTCTTATTGGGAGATTATAATAATGCCAAATTGATAGAGTTGTTGTGAAAATTAAATAAAGCAGTGTAGATAAAGTACTTAGGACAGAACCTGGCATATGGCAAGCATTATTTCGGGACTATTTCTATTTTATTAGAATCATAGGTTCTTAGTATTTTATTGTAATTTAGATGCCATTGATATTAACATGCTGTATTTTTAATCACTGACAGAAGATAGAAGTTATGTTAGTTGACCACTAAACAAGGCTTTTGATATCCAGTATGTGACTCCCTCTGAAATTGTACAATAAATTTGTGTGAATAGGGCTCCCTGGCTTCTAGCAGATTCTCAATGGAGTTCATCTCCAACCAATTATTGAGCATCACTTCTATTTGGTCTCTGCTGATTCTAAGGTTTTATAATTCTTAATGCCTGGCTTCAATCAAGATATATCCATGCTGTCCTTCTGGTATCACTAATTAGAAAAGGATAAAAGTTTGCTTGGCCTGACCTATTGCAGATTGCTTGATCCTTTTCCTGATGGCCTGGATGTAATTTCTCTGTGTCAGGAGGCATGTCTCCCCTAGGGAGCATCTGTGTGACCACTGTTGCTGCCTCGCATTGCCTCATGAGTGTCTTCCAGCATGGGCTATCATAAGGCAGTCAAGCTTACAGCATGCTGGACCACTGGGGTAACAGTACTTGGTGACAAACAGGAGGCAGAAACTGAGACACTCTTAGGAAGAGATGGCATTAGGGAGAGTAGACCATGAGGAAGATCGCAGTGGGGCTAGTATAGACACGTGTATTTCTAGCCTGGCATAAAACCCAAGATAGGAAGTAAAAAAGGATTCTAGGGAGAGGTATGCTCTACAATGACATAGGAGCATCAGGTGCAGACAAGGCTGGGAAGACTCACAACAGTCCACCCATTCTGTGAAATGGGACTGGAAGGAAAGAAGGTGCAGTGAACTAGAGGAGATAAAGTATATGATCCGTGCCCTCCAGGATAACAAGGGGCAAATAGACCTGTAGACTTGGCCTTATTGGCTTTGCAGGAAGGTGGATGTCTGCAGGTTGCTGGATGAAGGTTGTTACATATATGAGGAGAGAGTTAGCAGAGATGGAGACAGTCACGTGGCAAGGATCTCTTAATTAGGCTTACCAACTTTTTATTCCCCGAATATTTACTAAGCATGAATTAGATGCCAAGTGCTATGCTAGTTACTCTGGATCCAAAGAAGAGAACAAAGAATATCCCATCCTGAAGGAATTCATAGTCTAGTTAAGGAATACAAACAAAACCAATAGTGCTATTATGTCTGATAAGGCAGATAATAGGATTGAGTAATTCTGTTTGCTCACTGACATCAGATAACATTACCTGATTTGCCCCCAAGCTGGAGTGTTTTTCTTGTTTCTGATCCTCCCAGAATAGCTGCTAAAGCTATTTCATATTTTTATAAGCATGTTTTGCAAGCTTAGGACTTTACTTTATTCTTCCTAGTTGAGGGCACTCTTTGGGGCCTGTGTTTAGGGTTCCTGCTTCCATCCTTTTAATTTTTTCTTTTTTTTTTTTTTTTTTTAAATATCATTTCTAAGCTCATTAAAGAAAATGAGAAAAAACACTTTTCTTTAAATGACTTCACCCTCACTGCTACTTGAAAACATAAGTGATTATGTTGCTGAAATTTTATTGTATTAAGAGTTGCTCATTTATCCCTCTTGGTCCTTTTTTCCTTTGGTATCATCAGCCCAGGAAATTATACCCGAGTTTTCTGCGGGCATTTTGCTAAGGACCACACTGTTCGTTACACACATTGAAACACTCAGTTGGAATCTTCTCATTCCTCCTTGTCCTTGCAGAGTGCTTTATGTCTTCTTGAGCTTTACTATTTTAATGACCTCTTAGGTAGACCTTTTTACAAAAGAAGAACTTGTGATCTAAGATATTAACGTGACTTTGTTTCATGGCAACAATGTCATACACTGAGAGGAGATATTAATGTGCAGCCCCAATGGCCTGCCCCCATTTCTGGTCATCTGTGTATTAATACACACTTTGACATTCTGGAAGACGGTGTTTTGGAGACCTGTATACACAGAAGTTCAGCAATGGATATGAGAAAATAAAAAGGGAGGATCTATTGAAATAAGCTTTGGTAGTGCCAACTTTGGCGACAGAAGCAAAGCAGGCACGCTGGCAGAGTTCGTAGCAAAAACTATTATTGCTCAAGTAAACAGGAACATCTAAGTAATTAGTAACACATTCCCATAATTGCTTCCCAAATGGCCAAGGCCTTTAGTTTTCTAAAACAGAATTCTGAAGACTCTGATGTATGTGCTCCACGTCATATCTTTGCACATATTTTCCTTTCTTTCTGCCTCATCTTTAAACTCTTGTACACATGAAATTGATCGATTTATTCTCTTTGTCTCTGTTTTTGGTGTTTGATTTGTAGCTTCCTCTCATCTCTTCGCCAACCTTTACATGTCTGTTCTCCCATTTTGAAGTTTTTAATTGTCTTGCAGTTTTTGCTGGTCAGACCTCCATCCTTGTGCAACTTCAGGTCTCTGACAAAAGCCCTCAGATTTCCGCAGAGATGGAAGTCACATCAGGTCCAGTAAGGAATCACTGGAACCTTGTGGGTCTTGAAGTTTGAAAGGACTTAGAACCTTTTGGGGATCAATTTTTTATTGTGATTTGCCAGAAGAAGGTTTCTATTTCTAAGAGAGGGAAGCATTTCTTCACAAAAGCTCAAAAGACTGGGACATCAAATAACTCTTACAAAACAACATTTTGATGAGTTAAGTGTAAATGAATCAGAAACATATGGATTGAATTTCCCTTAAAATACACATGGGTTTAAAAATTAAGGGGAAAAGTGCTTGGCAAAATTCTCTTTGGGTTTGGCCAAGTCTGATTCCTTTGAAAACTAGTTCAAGACATGATGCCAATCTTGAAATGCTTCTGGGTTCACACATCTTTGGTTCAAAGTGCTCCCTTCCTCAGAATCCTCTATTTCCTCCTGCTTTGTTCACTGTTTTCAGGACTCTGTTCCCTCAATAATCCTAATCAGAGTGACATCTAAGACAGAAAGTTCATGTGAAAATCTTTTCCATCCAGGCATTGCTCATGAGTAGATTTTCGTAGAACACATTGAACAGGAACATTATTATTTGTTTACTTTGTAATAATTTATCAAATATCTGTTACATACCAGGCACCTAGATAACAAGGATAAATCAAGTATGGTTTCCCTACTCAGTGAACCAGTAATCTCTGGGTAAAGCAGGCATATGTTATGATAGAAGGCAATGAAATAGATGAATGTCATCTGGGCCAGAGTCCTGGTGGGCCACAGAATTCACTCCAGATGGGCCATCTATTTCTCTTTCCTTCTTAGTGGCATTTTGATAGTTGTTTTCTATTTCACATGCTTCAGATTTTAATGTTGAGTCTGTCTACAAAGATGCAGATGGGGTTAAGGAAGAATGAAAGCAAAAGACGATAGCAACAGTGGGTAGCCACTGTCACACCAGAGCTGAAAGAACAAGGGGAAAATGGAGTTAACAGAGCCCAGGGAGAATTGGAACCATAAAGAAAGGCCACTATGTGAGACTGAGGCCATGGTTGGATGCAGGAAGGGAGCAGGAAGAACTTACACGGGAAGCCTGTGGTGCAGTCAGGGGCAATGAGCACGGTGGAGAATTGGACAGAAGGTGCTGGGGTACAAACAGAGAAACCAAGGGTCATCGTTGGTGCATGGCCAAAGGAAAAATCATTTCTGCCTCCGTGATGACAGTGTTGATAGGGCTTGAGGCATCTTAACTGCACTTCGAAGGCTGGGATAGGATTTTGATAAGAAAATTTTGGGAGGAGTGGATGCATTTTAGGTGCAAGGTATGACATAAGGAAAGCACAAAGCATTTTGTGGAAAGGAAACTAGTCCATAAAAGGACTGGTTTGAGGAAACTTTTTGGAACAATGCAGGGAAGCTAGAAGGGAGCCCCAGCAGAAATTTGAAAGGCATACTTAGGAGACTTAACTTTATCCACTAGATAAAATGGAGGCACTGATGAGTTTTGAGTAGGGCTGTAATAAAAACAAATTAGTGTCGTAGAAACACTAGTTTGGTAGCTCTGTGTAAAAGAGACTGGAAAAGGGAGAGTTTGGGGCTCAGGAAACTAGAATGTCCTTCTTATAGTTCAGATACAAGATGATAAGGACTAGATAAAGTAGGGATATAAAAAGAAGATCAGATTTCCTCTTTCTTTATACTTCAGAATTTTAAAATTTTAAATAATCCTTGGTTTCCCTATACTTGAGGCCCTGCAGTAAACTTTTTTGTCCTTTTAAATCAGTTTGTACAATAGAGCACCTAGAACAGGGCCTGGCAAAGAGAAGCCCTCAACAAATATTTACTGTTACGAAACATTTCAACCTGTTCTGTAGTTTTTTTTAAGCATCACTGCCCCCACACTCGTCCCCTTCCCCTGAGTCCTGGTATAACTGAAACTAAGAGGGCATTCTAAAAATTTTGGATTTTTAATTTTTTATCAGAGTAATAGGTGCTATATTTAAAAATCAAGCAAAACCAAAAGGCATACACTGTAACCCCACACCTACTAGACTAATCCTTCCATACATCCCAGTTGTACTCTTCAGTGGAAATCTCTTTTAACTTCTTATCTGTTCCTTCTAAAGAGTATCCTTATACAGCTTGATGTTTCGATTTACCCACTTTGCACAATATTTATTGATTTCTTGATGAGAGATGATATTTAGTTGTAATAAATCATAATTAGTGATTTTATCACCATGATATGTAAATATTGTTTACTTTCGAGCCAAATAGTGTACCAGGATTTCATCTTTTTCTTATAAAGTGTTTTGTTTTCCTGGAGTTCCTAATTGGGTCAATTTTGTACTTGCACAATTTGCTGGCCACAAAATTTTTATTATTTTCAAATGCTCATTATATTAATTGTTCTATCAAATTTCCCTTTTCTCCCAAAGTTGTCCCTTCTGTTTTCCTTTTCCAATGTGAACTGTTTGTATTTTATGGCTTCATCCTAAGAATTTACTTTTGATTTTTCTGGGATGATTTTCTGAGATTAATCCTCTCCTTTTCTTCTTTTATTTTGTTGCTGGAGCAAATTCCTTAATGGGCTTACCAAAAAAGAGAACGTTAGGTTAATTTTCTGCTTACTTGCATCTATTCACTTTAATCTGCATTTGGTGAATAGCTTAATTGGCTTTAGAATTCTTGCTCAATAATATTCCTTTAACTCTGAGTTTTGAAGACAGTGTTGCTGCTGAGAAGTCTGATGTTATTTTTTCTTGAGCCTTTGTATTAAATCTGATTCCCCCCCCCCCCCCCCCCCCCCCCCCC
>NW_007726190.1:420089-446602 GCF_000696425.1 Galeopterus variegatus | reverse complement strand
CCCCCCCCCCCCCCGGAAGCTTCTCAGATACTCTCTTTCAGTCCCAGTGTTCTGAAATTTCAGAGTGATGTGCTTTGGTGTAGGTGTTTGTTCATTCATTGTCCTGGGCATTCAATGAGTCTTTTTCAATGTAGACATTTGTGTCCCTGAATTCCATGACGTTTTCTTATAATTTTCCTGTGGTAATTTTCTTCTCTTTGTTTTTTCCAGTCTCTCCTTCTGGAGTTCATATTAATTGGATATCAAACCTCCTTCATTGATCCTTTAAATATTTTTCCTCCTGAATTTCCTGTATTTTATTTCTTACAAATTTCTTTTACTTCATCTGACTTTTTACCTTTCAACTTTTTAAAAAGATTGACATTTTAAATTTCAAGAGTGGGGCCACTTTGTGGTGGCCCCACTCACCAGCTAGCCATGACTGATGGCACCAGTGCATGTGGCTGCCTTGCAAGCTCCCAGGAGGCAGCCCTGACCACCAGCCTGCCTGACTGATGGCACCAGTATGCGGGCCACCTTGCCTCCCTGCAGACATGGGTGTTGAGCAACACCCATGCCACAGCAACAGCCACTGCCACAGCAACTGCCACCTCAAAGAGACTACACTATTGCATCTACCAGGAACCAATATTAAAATATCCCACTCAACAGTCATTATTAAAACACATCTATAAGAGGATCTCCCTCCCTCTCCTCAAAGCCCAATCCAGAGTACTAGAAAAAGCAACTGCTCTACCATATTACTAGACATCAATGTAGAGATACTAAAAATATATATAAAAAAAAAAACACTAGGAAATATGACACCACCAAAGGAATATAATAATTCTCAAGTACCAGACCCTGTAGAGCAGGAAGTCCTTGAGATGACTGAAAAGGAGTTCTGAACAACAATCTTAAGGGAAATCAATGAGATACAAGAAGACTCAATTAGATGACACAATGAAATGAGAAAAAGTATCTAGGATCTGAAGGAGGAAATGTACAAAGAGATTAATGCCTTAAAAAAGAATGTAACAGAGCTCCTGGTGCTGGAAGATTCACTCAGTGAAATAAAGAACACAACCAAGAGCTTAAACAGCAGGCTAGAGCAAGCAGAAGAAAGAATTTCTGATTTTGAATATGGTCTTTTCAAAATAACCCAGGCAGACCAAAAAAAAAAAAAAAAAAAAAAAAGAAAATATTTGCAAACTATTCATCTGACAATAGAGGATTAATATCCAGAATATACAAGGAACTCAAATAACTTAATAAAAAAACAAGTAACCTGATTTAAAAAAATGGGCAAAGGAACTGAATAGGCATTTCTCAAAAGAAGATATACTAATGGCCAACAGAAACATGACAAAACACTCAACTTCACTCAGCATCAAGGAAATGCAAATCAAAACCACACTGAGATATCATCTCACCCCAGTTAGACTGGCTATTATCAAAACAACAGAGAATAACAAATGCTGGCAAGGATGCAGAGAAAGGGGAAACCTCCTATACTGTTGGTGGGACAGTAAATTGGTGCAGCTATTATGGAAAATGGTATGGAGTTTCCTCAAACAACTACAGATCGAACTTCTATACAATCCAACAGTCCCACTGGTGCGTATATACCAAAAGGACTGGAAATCATCATGTTGAAGGGATACCTGTACTCCCATGTTTATTGCAGCTCTATTTACAACAATCAGGAGTTGGAACCAACCTAAGTGTCCATCATCAGACAACTGTATAAGGAAAATGTGGTATATTTACACAATGGAATACTACTCTGGCATTAAAAAAAAAAAGAGTGAAATACTGCCATTTGCACCAACAGGGATGAAATTAGAGAAAATTATGTTAAGTGAAATAATCCAGGCACAGAAAGAGAAATACCACATCTCCTCACTTGCAGGTGGGAGCTAAAAAATGTAATAAACAAATATGTAGAAAAGAAAGATACAACAATCACAATAATATGTTAAACTTTCACAAAAGAAGAGAAGAGAACTGAGGTTACCAAGAGGTAGGAAAGGGGGAAGGGAGGAGAGTAAGGGAGGAATTGAAAAGGGCCATGAAGACATATTACATTGTATAATGTTTAATTATCCTGATATAAACATCACAAATGGTGCACAGGGATTGACATTCAATGCTGTACCCCAGAGATATGCACAAACAACTAAGTTCTAATAAAAAATAAAAAGACCAATATTTTACTCAAATTAAAACTTTATCAACTATGCTCTTCAAGACAATGTTTTGTAAATATTATACTCTTCATATTTTATTTTCTATATAATTCTCATTCTGTAATTTGAAAATAGACAAAGTTTGTCAATAAAAAATTCAAGTGGTGTTTTGCTTTCTAATTTTTCCTTTTTCACAGTATTCTCTTCTTGAATTAGAAAGAAAACATATTCTCATACCCCTCTGATAATATGTATTTATGTATTTATTTATTTATTTTTCAAATTTTATTAATATTATTTTTTTACATTCTACGATGTTGTAGAGCAGTTGGGAGGGGGAAAGGGAAGGAAATGGGATGGAAGAAGAAGGAAGGAGGAGGGGTGGGATTGAGGCCTGTGGTACCCCCACATTCACACAGCGGAGACCAGTGGGCTTCCAGTGGTGGCTTGGTTATTGCTGAGCTGGGTGCAGATGTCAAGGGGGTTAGGCAACAGCCCTCACCCCCCACCACCCCAGCTCAGGAACCCGGGGCCCTCCTTGCTGAGGCTTGCTGGTTGTCACAGGGATGGTTGCTCGTGGGGGGGGGGATGGACGAAGTCCTGATGGCCCTGCACTGCCCAGGCTCAGGAGAGCCCAGGGCTTTTCCAGCAGCAGCTCCGTGGTCCTTGCTGGGTGGTTGCACTTGTTAGGCAGGTGTGGCCTAGGCCCGAGGCCTCCATCCTCAGGACTGTTTGCCCATGTCAGGGGGCATGGCTGAGGCCCCTGGCCCTTCTCCTTTCTTGGCTTGGTAGCCCAGGGGACTTCCAGTCATTCTAGGTGTTATAGGTATTCTTTGGTGAAATGAGACCTTTACTAGTTATCAAACTTTGTCTCTGGTTGTGGGTACTTTTTTTTTTCTTTCAGTTCTGTGTTGGATTATTTGCTGTTCTCACCACTTAAACTCTGCACTGGAACTAATATGTTGTCCTTTGCTTACTTCTAAAATGGGGGAACTTCCTATGGGGACCAGTACTTGAGCTCTGTGGTTGAGCTAAATTGTTGCTTTGCTGCTGATTCCCTAGGGAAGGCTTTTTGTGAAGCTCAGGTTTTAATAGTTGACTTTATAGGTACTTCTGGATCTGGTGAAATTTGATGTGTCTGGGTTGTGTAGAAACACCGATCTGGGCCTGAGTCTTTTCATCATACTGCACCCCTTGTAATTCTATATTCTTGACCAGTCTCCTCTGAGTGGTCCTGCTCTGACTGGGGGCAGTTCAGCCGTCCTTGCTGTGCCCCAGTGTTCCTCTGGTAGGCCTGTCTCCCCCACTGTCCATGCTCCCAACACTTCCATGCTCCGGTCCCTTGCAATAACTAACCAGCCTCTGAGTAGCTCTTTTCTTTCAGTTGTTGTGGCTTCTTGGTCCTATTTGGGTCCACAGGAACCCTGTTGGTAGTACTGCTGACCTGGGGGCCACCAAGGCCCTCTTTTCTCCTGCTGCCTCCAAGCAACTTCATGTGAAAGCCACAGCTGTGGCTCTTTGCCGGCTCCTGCTCCTTGCACTCAGCAGCTCCAGCCTTAAAGTGACTGCTGCATGAAATGGTCAGACCAGTTTTTTCTTTCTCTCATCATGGCTTTTCCCACCTTCATCCACTCCTTAGGTCTCTCCTCCTCTTCCCCTGAACTCTAGTGGCCCCAGCTTTGCTGTCGTTGCTTTTTAATAATTGTAAATTGGTTGATTTGTGGGAGAGAGTGATGCTGGGAACTGTCTATTCTGCCATCTTGACCAGAAGCCTCTGATAATATTTATCAAAACTATTTAAAAGTTTTTTTTCTGTCCTTTGAGTTATTTGTTTCCTCTACGTTTTTTTCTCCTCTTTCATTTACTATGGCCTCCTGCCTTTAAAAAAAATATATGGGCAGCTTTTCTTAATCATTAGATGACTCATATTCATATTTAAGATTAAGGTTCTTTGTATTATAGTTATTCATGCAATGAAATACTCCTCAGAAATAAAAAAATAAAAGACTACTGATACATGGAACCATGTCAGTGAATCTCAAAAGCATTCTGCTAAGTGAAAGAAGAAAAAAATGCATAGCATATAATCACATTTATAGGGAATTTTGAAAAGCAAAATTCTATTGACAAAGGTAAATAAGTAGTTGTCAGGAGCCAGGGACTGGAGAAAAAATTTGACTGCAAAGGGATATGAGGGGACTTTGGGGTTATGGAAAGTTCTATATCTTTATTGTGATAGTAGTGAAACAAGGGTTCTTCAAGAAGTTCATGGAAAGATTCATATTTTTTTTAATTCTATTTTTCCTAGAACTTTTTGCAGTACCCTTGTATGACCATATACATTGGTCAAAACTCATCAAATTTTACACATAAAATTGGTAAATTTTATTGTATTTGATACCTCAATAAAGCTGATTCAACAAAAAGTAAATTGGAAATTATTTCTGGAGCTGGAGTCTTTGAATTGAGCTTACCTTGTAGGAAGGCATCCATTTTGGGGGGCACATCCTACAAATGGCAATATGTGATGGTCTTTTCTCTACAGCTACTGAGTGTTTTAAGAGCAAGAAACAATTGACTGGTATTCCGCATGTAAGCTAAGTGCCCTGCCACTGCATATACAGATTTTTAATTATTCTATTTTAATTTTTATCACTTTTCACTGTATCCATTACCTTCAAGTCCCTAGCTTTTCCCTTTAAATTTCCTAAATAAGCAATTTAGAAGCAAACCTAATTTGAATTTTAAGACATCTACCTAAATTTGTATGTAGTGTAGATTTTCCATGAGGAAACAAAAAGAGAAAGAAATTAAAATCTGAATAAACTGTATTTATGTATATATCTTTGTCAGCCGAGGGATTGGAGTTTGAGATGATTTTTTTAGATCTCAGGGATTGCAGAGGCCTCTGCTGATGTTTAAGATCCATGGAAAGCATTCAAAGAGGCTCTGGTAATATCTAAGAAAATACTTGCCTGTGTCATGGTTTTGCTTTTTTTTTTCCTGGGTTATTATTTTTTAAAGATATTTGTAAAAATTATAAAATATATCAAAAATAAAAAGGTGCAAAATATAATACAGCAGACTTCTATACATTCCCTACTCAACTTTTAATGATGCTATCATTTACCATGTTTTATTTAGGATTTTTATAAGAAATAAAAATGCTTTAGTTATAACTAAACCTCTGCCCTGTTCATGAATCCCTTTGCTTCACTCCTCCATTTCCCTCCCAGAAATAACCATCCGGATGCTTATATACATATTTTGATACTTTACAATAAACTATTAAAGACATGAGCACACATCCACCTTTTTTTAAATTTAGTTTTAAAATTTACATGAATGCTATTATATTGTGTAATCTTTTGCCACATGATTTTTTAATTTAACTTTATTTTTGAGTTTTATCCGTATTGATAGATAGAAATAGTTTACTTATCCTAATAGCTATAAACATTCCATGAAATGAATAAACCAGAGTTTTTGTATGCATTCCCTCTAGAGGAACAGTTGGGTAGTTTACACATTTTTGATTACATACAATACTTCCAAGAACCTTCTTGCACACATCTTCAGGAACCCACACTGGGGGTGCGGGTGTTTCTCTAGCACAGCGGTTTGTGCAATGGGCCAGCCCGAGTGCTTGTGGCAACACAGATGTCTGGGCCCCTCCCTCAGAGTTCCTGATTGAAGAGAGATGTATGGACCCAAGAATCTGAATTTCAAACAGTCCCCCAGGGGATGTTGATACTGGTGCAGGGACCAAACTTTGAGAGTCACTGCTCTAGGGTTAATATCCATGCCTGAAATTTTTGTCCATTGATATGTATATATTTTCTGCCTTGCTAGGGATTTCCAAATTTATCTCCAGACTGTTTGTACCAATATAAACCCCTTTTTGATAAATTCCTATTTCTCACTATCTTGCTTAAAATTGGTGTTATACATCTTTAAAATTGTTTTCAATCCATGTGTACTGCTTCTTGTTTTATTGTATGATTTTCTGATTAACAATGATAATGAGCATAACTTCTTATGTGTGATGGTCACTGCTTTACCTTCTCTGTGAATTTCATATACTTTGTCTTTGCCCCCCAATTATATTAACTGGTTGTTTACCTATTTTATTGCTTTATAGAATATCTTTCTATATTCTGCATACTAATCCTTAATCTGATAGGTGATAAATATCTTCTCTTAATCTCCTATTCTGTGATTTTTCATTTTGTTTATGGTACTTTTGATGGAGAGAGGTTTGAAATGTTAATGGAGTCAGCATCAACATTTTCCTTTGTGATTTGTGCTTTGATATTATTTCATTTAAGAAAATCTTCCCTGCACTGATGCCATAAAGATATATACTTATATACTTAAATTCTTCTACTTTTACTCTTTCACATTTAGTTTTTAATCTATTTGTAATTAATTTTGTGTATTGTATAAGGTAGAGAGCTGATTTGTTTCCAACTTGGAGAGTCGGTTTCTACCTCTGTAATAACCAAGTTACAATTCATTTTTGTATCTGTCCTTGACTCTTCTGACGAAGCTCGATTTGTCAAGTTGGATGGAAAATTACATTTACATTTTTCAGTGGGCTCTATCTCTTTATTTGGTGTTGAACTTTTTTTTTTTTTGTAGTATCATGTGTGCTTATTTGGAACTTATTCCTTTTTTATAAAAATATGAGGTGAATTAAAAAAAGAACCATACACCCACATAATAGAAATAAGAGAAAGAGAGAGAGTGTGTGTGTGTGTGTGTGTGTGTGTGTGTGTGTGTGTGTGTGTGTGTATGTTTGAAGGTAAAAGAAGAGGAGAAAGGTATGCCAACCATAATAGTCATAAAATTACTGGGATTGAACATAAAACCTTTCCAGTGAGGATGACAAGGTATGTGTTTGACTCCTGTGATAGAAGGAAACACACAAATTTTATGGTGGAAAAAATTGTATTCTAAGAGCAAACACTGTCAGAAAGCCTTAAATGGAGAATTTCATAGGAAATATAGAAAAACAACATACTCAATAATAATTTATTAGCAAATATGGTAATGCATTTCTTATGGTGGCAGTGAATAACATTTTAATGTTATAAAAGTCAATAGCAAATAGCTGATGTGATATCATCTACCCCTTCTAATTGTCCAACTTGATTTGAGTATGGAAATGAGAATACCTAAGGCTTTAAGTAGACATAATTGTTCTGTAACTCAACAGTTGGAAAACTAGGGCTGTTGGGTCAAATCTACCCCACTACCTTCTTTTGTAAATAAAGTTTTATTGGAACACAGCCACACCAGTTTTCTCTACATATTGTCTATGGCTGCTTTCCTGCTGCTAATGGCAGAGTTGAGTAATTGTGACAAAAACCATATGGCCTGCAAAACCAAAAGTATTTATTATCTGTACATTTCCAGAAAAAGTTTGCCATCTCCTGCTCTAAATTATCATCCTTTAAATTACTTACTGTGTATATACTCTGGATATATTTCTAAGTCCACCAACCTCCTTTTTTAAGCACCTGAGCATGTAAGCCACAGGTGTAATGTGCACAATGGTCTAGGTAGGCACTTTTCCAATGTCTTTGTTCAGGAGGAGAATGCACTCTCACTCTCTCATTCTGTACACTCTTCCTCCCCAGGAGTTTCATCCCCACTCCCCCCCCCCCCCAAAACCTAAAAAAACCCTATGAGCACAAAAATATCCTCAACATTTTAAATTATGAAGATCCTTCCTTTGCCTCAGCAACTTATTCCTTCCTTTTTCTGTGCACAGAGGGTGGTTCTGCCTTTTACCATCCATCCCCCTCTTCATCCCCCTCTTCATCACCAGCCTTGGGAGTTCTTCCTGGACTCTCAGCAGGCAGGTCGTGGTCGTCCTAAGATGCCATCTTTCTTCTCATCTGGGCTTAAGTCCTGGTCAGCCCTGTGATTTTTGTAATTTCTTTTCTCCATAGACCCAGTGCTGAATTCCTGTCAGCTCCTGTGAAGTTAAGTTAGCTGTCTTAATTTTTTTTTTTTAGGACTGGTTAACTGAACTGTCACAATTCAAATATGGCAATACGTTCCAGTGGAAAAAGCACAGAATTTAGAGCCAGAAGTCCTGTTTTTGAGATCCTAACCTTGAATGACTTTGGGCAGGTTGCTTAAACTCTGAGACTCAGTTTTCCCATCTGCAAAATGAGGACACTAAAAATGTGTATTATGCCTACCTATTAGAATTATTGTGAGAAACAAATGAGATATGTTAAAATAATTTGTAAACTACAAAATAATACACACATGTTTATCATTATCACCAGCTCTCAAAGGCTCTTTCAATGATTCTCCCTAATCTCCAAGGGCATTTCTCTTGTGCTCAGGAGCCAGTCCTTTCATTCTCCGTTGCAGCCTCCTCTCAAAGGGCCTCGCCATTGCTCTAGTGTCTGTGTTCTTTGGGAATTCTCTGGTCCTCCGGCATGACCACTCTACAAATCACTGCTCTAGGCTCTGAGCATCTCAAAGCTGTGGTCTTTGACAGTTTGAGGCTGGGGTTCAGGTAAGAACGTTTCTCTTGTCTCTCCTAAATCCATCTTACTCATGTCCTGGAGCCCCCAAATAGTCCTAATCATATACAGAGTCTCACATTCTTTTCAATGAACACCATTTTTAAATTTCTTGTCCAACTCTCCTCTCTGTTTCAGTTCAGAAACAGGATGGAGGCAAGTCTGGGAATGGGAATGCAAGTACTATTGCATCCCCAAACAAATACTGCTCGTTATTCTCATCTCTCCCATCTCTCCCCTTAGGACCCAGATTTGTGCCCCAGATTTCTTCCTTCTTGAGGCTCTGCCCCTCTCCCCATCTGTTTATCCCACCCCTTTCTTAACTCCTCCGACACCTAGGAGGAGGAACTGGAAATCAAATTCATCCCATTTCAGGACATGAACAGCATCACTTACAAGAGTAGGTAGGGTCACTCTGTATTAAAAGATATGTGAGGTCCTTTCTTCTTTATTTTCCTTCATTGCACATGTCATTTTAAGTATGTGCATTGTTTCTTCTTCTACCTCCAGTATCACAGAGCCAGCTCAAGAATGGTCAGATTGCAAGATCTGGATACGAGCTCAGGGAATGGTAGAGACCCTCATCGGTTTTGAAGCCAAGCTATCTATCTCAAACCAGCTTTACTAGAGCTCCACATTGAATGTGGGACTAAGATAAAATTAGATAAGAAATAAATGAAATTCCTTCTGTGGATAATTCTTGAGGGCCCTCCTGGAGAAGAAGCAACTCAAATGTCTTTGTGCTATGAATAGCTCACATAGCTTATATCTATGCACTCACATATATAAATGTCCACAGTGGTCACTGGCCCACTGGTTTCTGCAAATGGCTAGTTTCTATGTCCCAGGTTAAGTTCAGGTGGGACACCATGTTATAAATTATAATCTATATTTTCTTCAATTTTGAACTAACTGCTTTCTACAAAAAGAAAAAATGAGGATTACAAAGAAAAAAAAGGCAAAACATGACTGTGATATCTTTGCCAGATAAAACATAATTTGCTTTATTTTTCCCCTTTGTACCATTAAGAGATTTATTGTCTCCTATTTATTTTCAGCACTTCTCTTCATTTCTGGGAAGTCTGACCTGCCTAAATCATTATTGTATCTGAACAGAATTTTTCAGACAATTTTCCAGTAATGGGATCAAATAATGGCATTTCATAATGGCCCTTTATGGCACATAGAAGGGCAATGCTTCTTACATGTTTCCTGAGAAGCAAACAGGAGTGGTCCCAGGGGGCTAGTGGCATTGTCTGAAGCAGCCCACCACAAATTTCAAATTTCTTTGTAATAAAATATTATGAAATGCATATCACATCCCAATGTATTTGTGTTTCCTTATATACAACATCTTGATGTTTAAGGCAGGTGTACCATTTTTATCCTGGCTCACTTGTGCTTGTTACTATTTACTGTTAGTGGGTTGATGCACCCCCAGGTTTGAGATATGTATGACCTGCAGGCAGGGAAACTGGATTTGAATCTCGATTCTGCCATTTTTAGACACCTGAACCTGGGAAAGTCACTTATTCTCCTAGAATGTAAATCCTCATTTATAAAATGGACTGTTGCAATGATTAGTCTACAATGAGGTTTTTTTTTTTTTTTGAGCAGCTCTTCAGTGTTAAAGAGGAAAGACTGATTAGAACCAATGGGGACGTCTATACCCCAGGCCATTCTGAACATGATTAAAGGTGGGCATTTTCATGAAGCTTAAACTGCTCTGGTTCCATTTTATTGTATTAATTCCTTGGGGAATTTTATAATGCTTTTTTCTCATGGGGTGCCAATGTTAGGAACAATCATTCTCATAAGAAATTTTTGAGATGGTTGCCAGTCCCAGGCTCCCAGACTCATCTCTAGTAAACACAATTCAACAAACGCCGTCAAGGAATTTTTCTGTGTCCATCACTTACGAGGCACTCTGGACCATACAGAACAATCGTGAGTGATGGTCCATGCTCTCCAGGACTCCATCTTTTTGGAGAAAATCCATGAAGTAGTTCTAAGAATCCTTCAATAACAATATAAGAATATGTAAAAACATAATATAGTCATCCCTCGATATGAGTGGAGAATTGGTTCCAGGACCCCAACCCCACCCCATGGATATCAAAATCCATGGATGCTCAGGTCCCTTACATAAAATGGAGTAGTATTTTCATATAACCTAGGCACATCCTCCTGTATGCTTTAAATCATCACCAAATCACTAATAATATTTACATAGCAATGTCAATGCTATGTAAATAGTTGTTATACTGTATTGTTTAGAGGATAATGACAAACAATAGTCTGTACAAGTTCAATACAGATGCAACCATCCATTTTTTAAAAACTATTTTTATTCTGAAGTGTGTTGAATCCACAGATATAGAACCCATGGATACGGAGGGCCACCTATATACAAGAATATAATAGTGCACATGTATCAGTGACCTACTGAATAACGTAGCACATTATTAGAACATTTCTTCTAATTCTTAAAACAACCCTGGAAGATAGAAACTATTTCTGTTTTGCTGATATGGAAATCAAGGCTCTAGCTCAAGACTGTACAGTCAAGTGTCAGAAGGGACAGATAGATTTAACAGTCATATATGTCAGCCACCATGTCCTACAACACTGAGTTATTCTGTGTAAATGGACTTTTCCCACACTGATTCCTGACTTGGAGCATTTGGGGTCAACTGGAGGTAAGACTCATAACCTCTCAGTTTCCAGAAGCAAAACTGATGTGAGATACAGTTCTTGCTGTATTGGTCAAAGAGGCTGACTGCTGTAAAAAAACAGCTCTACACTCAGCATTGTGGCTATCTATGTTCCTCTCTGCATCCCTTCCCACTTCCAGCATGGTGCCTGATACTCAGGCAGAGAGACAAAAACTGTTAATGCTCCCTAATAGTCACGTGCTACTTTATCTTCCTTAGTCTTCTTTGCAGTTAGATCAATCATATGACTATTTGGGATGATGGAATGACTGAGGTTGTTAAGAATCTGATCTACCTTTCCCACTCACTCTTCCTTCTGTGTGTCAGCCAGAATTGAGGTTGGAGGTAGGGTCCGGGGGCCTGATAGCAGGCCTCAACCCACCCATTTCTCTTACCAGATTCTTGACTCTGGCACAGGAAAGAATTCAAGGGCAGAGTCACAGTAGAAAGTGAGAAGTTTAATAAAATAGATAAGAAATACATGTTCCACAGAGAGAGTGTAGCATGCTTCAGAGACTGAGCAGGGCCCATACCAAGCCTAACACAAAAGTAAGTTCACTACAAACATCAAGTCTGACACAAAAGCAAGAACCACATACTTAAAGTTCAGCACAAAGGGCAGGCTGGCTCAAGAGAGTGAGCAGCTGCCTGCTAAGGTAACTTAGATATAAAATAAAGTATACACACCTCAGGCAGCAAGTACCGGTTGCCTCCAGGAAAGTGAGCAACAATTCTTTCTTCTGCTGGGATTTGGCTTTTATAGTTTCCCTGTCTAATGAATATTCAATTAAGAGTGTGGTTCCCAGTTATGTAACATTTAGTCCTGCACATGCTCATTTAGTCTCTTCCTGGAGCATGTTCATTGGTCAGATCCTATTGCATGCACCAGGCATATTCAAGAATATTCTGTGCTCTCTATTGAGCATGCCCAGCCACTGGATTTGCATAAGCTAGCCTTTGTGGTCTCATTTTCCCTGGGTTGGTGCTGAAAATAGGTCTAACTGGCAAGAGTAACTTTCCTCCAGAGGAGAGCTCAGAGGAGCAGGCCTGAGACCTCAGGGAGTGGCTTGAAACCCAGAGACTGTCCTGAAACCTGAACCTAGGGAAACTGAGCACCTCTTATGACCCCAGAACCACAAGACAGCTGAGCTACAAGATGGAAAACTCCTGGGTCTCTGAGGCATTGCTCTGAGGATAACCACTTGGAGGAGAGTTTCCAAGAGAGCCATCCCAACAGGGACATCCACACTGGACTTTGCGTAGGCAGAAAATAAGCTCTTATTGTGTTAGGCCACTGAGATTTGGCTTGTTTGTAACAGCAGCTAACCTGTCTGACCAATACATCAGGTACTGAATAAATACTTGCCAAGTGAGAGACATTCATATGCTTCACATTAAAATAACTTGGGAATTAAAAAAAAAATAATCCTGTGGCCCAGGTTGCAGACCAATTAAATCTGAAACTCTAGGGGTGATATCTAGGTATCAGTCTTTTTTTTTTTAAACTTTCTAGGTGAATCCATTGTATAGACACATTTGAGAACCACTGTGCTTTACCAATGCTAGTCTAAAAATTGTTGTCTATGGATTTTGTTAGAAATACAAATTCTTATATCTCCAGACTTATGAAATCAGATTCTCTTATGTTTTAGTAAGTTCTCTGGGAGAGATTCTTAGGTACATTAAAGCTTGAGAAGCACTGTGTTGGACCATTCTGCTCAAGTGATTCTCAAAGTATCGTCCTCTGACTATAACCAGAGTCACCTGGAAGTGCTATATAAAGGTAGATTTCTGGTCCCTAACCCAGGCCAACTGAATAAAAATCTCATTACAAAGGTGCCTCAATATCTACATTCCTAAAGAATCTGTAAAATTCTTGGTTTATGCGAATTTCTACATTAGTTACTGACACCGTTGTTCTTTCTCTAAAGTCTTCTACTTTTCTACAACTCCTCCTCATCACCCCAAGTCCCTCTGAATCTTATCCACAAGATTCAGGATGGAAAGGATGATTATTTTCTATTTTTAACCTTACATGTGGCTTCCTCCTGTACTTGCCTTAAACAGAGAACTCCTTCAGTGTTTTCAAGTCTTTCATAGACCATTAATTATTATTCTCTGGAGCAGAGAAACTTTCAACTTAAATGATGAAAAATGATGTTGGCCAAAGAGAGTCAAACCTGAAAATTAGGAATCCTTAAAATGGTTATATAAGTCAACCTATAGTTCAAATGATAAAGTTCTCATTTCTACTCATCTTCTCAGGAACAATATCTACTGTCTGAAGAATGATGCTTGGGGGAGCAATTTAGATAAGAAATGAAAAAACTTAAAAGAGAAATGGGAAAGGAATATACAAAAGCAAGAAGAAGATTGAAAGAAGACTGTTAAGTCATGTACGTTCATTGGGTTGGTCTTGGTTTGGGGTATGTGCTCTAGTTATGGCCAAGGTCGTTGCAAGTGTTTAAAGAGAGATTCTATAATAAGCCTTTTTGATCAGAGAGAAACACAATCTCATTCTCTCCAAGTTTCCTTCCCCTCTTTCCCTTGCTCTCTTATTTCTTGAAGTTAACTTATGCTAGACATTGGGAGGGTATTGTTGGTAATTTATATGGATGCTAGAAGAAGCTGACTCTAAAAGTTACAGCCACAGGTAGACTTTGTGCCTGCTACTTTGGCCCCTATTTCTTGCTGCCTTTATTCCTTCCTTTGCTTCTATCTACAGGCACTTGTTGAATAACAGTTCTGAGCTGGAGAAACCAGAGGTAGAAAATATGAGTAGGGAGGTCTTTGTCCCAGTCCTACGGAAGCTTACCATCTAAGGATTTACATGCATCTAAAGAATTACACACTCCAGGAGGATGAGCTCTGTGCTCATAAGGGGAGCAGGAGAGTCTGGGCTGATAAGAGAGATGAGCAAACTCAGTTCTCTTTTCTCTGTGAACTGTGAGGCAACACAGAGCCAACTCCCTACTTATATTATAATTTTCCCCACTTGACTCCTTTGCAAGTTGGGATGAGGAGTTTGGAGAGGAGGAGTCCTCTATGTTAGGAATTGTCTAGGTGCGTCTAGGCAAACCTAAATCAAGTAGAAGAGACCATGGGTGTACACGTTTGGTAGGACAGATCCTTGGGCTCAGATTCACTTGCAGGTACTAAAGGAAGCCTTAGTATGCTATACAAAGCATGCTGCACCATGGGTAGAATATCAGTGGGCTAAAATCCTGATATACACTTAGTTAGCTAATGGGCCTACATCCTAGGAAATAGCCCCAAGTCTCAGAAGGCAAATGAAGTGCAATGATGGTCAACACTCAAGCACTTAGGCAAAGAGGGCCCTAGTCACTTTGTTAGAAGTTGGAGATTTTCAGTCCCTAGAAGAAGGCAGTATAGCATGGTAGCTAGAATTTTGGAACTTAGAGTCAGGTGGATCTAAATTCAGATCTCCCCTCTGTCGCTTTACCATCTACGTGATGTTGGGCAAATTACTTGATCTATTGGAGCTTCTATTTCCTCCTTCCAGAAACAGTTATACACTATATACGCATATACACACTTTATAAGGTGGTTGTGAATTGTAAATGAGACAATGTCTTGTTTTCCATTTTTAATTTTTATTGATTAAATATATTCATGGGGCAAGAGCTGACTGTTAGCACCTGTGCCCAAGATGTGGTGAGCAAGTCAATGCTATCAGCATGCCCACCACCTCAAATTGCAATTATTCTCCATGTCCCCCACCAAAACCCTCCCCAGTCTCCCCTCCCTCCTCCTTCTCCCACCCCAGCATCACTAGGTCTGTTCTCTCCCTCTGTTTAACATACTATTATGACCTTTTTCCCTTCCTTCTCTCTTAGCTCCCACTTATGAGTGAGGGCATGAGGTATTTATCTGTCTGTGCTTTGCTTATTTCACTCAACATAATTTTCTCCAAGCTCATCCATGTAGCTGCAAATGGCAGAATTTCATTCCTTTTTATGGCTGAGTAGTATTCCATTGTGTATATATACCACATTTTCCTTATCCAGTCATCTGTAGATGGCCATTTGGTTCCATATCTTGGCTATTGTAAATAGAGCTGCAATGAATATGGAAGTCATGTATCCCTTCAACATGATGATTTCCATTCCTTTGGGTATATACCCAGAAGTGGGATTGCTGGATTGTATGGTAGATCTATCTGTAGTTGTTTGAGAAACCTCCATACTGTCTTCCATAGTAGCTGCACTAATTTACAGTCCCACCAACAATGCAGAACAGTTCCCCTTTCTCTGCATCAATGTCAGCATTTGTTATTTTCAGTCTTTTTGATTATAGCCAGTCTAACTGGGGAGAGATAATATCTCAATGTGGTTTTGATTTGCATTTCCCTGATGATTAGTGATGTTGGGCATTTTTTCAAGTACCTGTTGGCCATTTGTATGTCCTTCCCTTGAAAAATGTCTGTTCAGCTCTATTGCACATTTTTTAATTGAGTTATTTGTATTTTTACTGTGTAGTAGTTTGAGTTCCTTGTATAATATGGATATTAATCTATTGTCAGCTGTATAGTTTGCAAATATTTTCTCCTATTCTGTAGGTTGTCTTTTCACTCTGTTGTTGTTTCCTTTGCTGTGAGGAAGTTTTTAGTTTGATATAATCCCATTTTTTTTCTTTTGTTGTTTATGCTTTTGGAGTCTCATTCATAATGTCTTTGCCCAGTCCTATTTCTTAAAGTGTTTACCCTATGTTTTTCTTTAGTAGTTTTATAGTTTCAAGTCTTATGCTTGTGTCTTTAATTCATTTTGAGTTGATTTTACTATACAGTGAGAGGTTCATATCTAGTTTCATTCTTCTGCATATGGATATACAATTTTCCCAGCACCATTCATTGCAGAGGTAGTCTTCTCCCAGATGTATGTTCTGTGTTGTTTGTCATAGATCAGTTGGCTGTAAGTCTGTGGGTTGATTTCTGGGTTCTCTATTCTGTTCCATTGTTCCAAGTGTCTTATTTTTAAGCCACTACTATGCTGTTTTGTTTATTATAGCTTTGTATAATTTGAAGTCAGGTAGTATTATACCTCTGGCTTTATGGTTTTTTTTTGCTCAAGATTGCTTTGGATAATTAGGATCTTTTGTTGTTCCATATGAATGTTAGGATTGTTTTTTCTATTTCTGTGAAGAATATCATTGGTATGTTGATGGGAATTATACTGAATCTGTAGACAGCTTCGGGTAGTATGGACATTTTTACAATGTTGATTCTTCCAATCCAGGAGTGTGCAATGTCTTTCTACCTTTTTTTGTCTTATTTAATTTCTTTCAGTAGTGATTTGTTCTTCTCACTGTAGAATTCTTTCACCTCCTTGGTTAAACTGATTCGTAGGTATTTCATTTTTTTTTTTTTTTTGGTGACTATCATAAATGGGCTTATTTTCTTGATTTCTTTTTCTGTTAGTTTGTTATCAGAGAATAAAAATGCTCCTGATTTTTGAGTGTTGATTTTGTATACTGCAATATTACTGAAATTGTTAATCAGCTCTAAGAGCTTTTTGGTAGAGTCTTTAGGTTTTTCTGTATATAGGATCATGCCATCTGCAAACAGGGACAGTTTGAATTTGTCTTTTCTAATCTGGGTGCCCTTTATTTCTTTCTCTTGCCTGATTGCTCTTGCTAGCACTTCCAACACTATGTTAAATAGGAGTGGTGATAGTGGACATCCTTGTCTTGTTTCTATTCTTCATCATTCAGGATGATATTGGTGGTGTGTTTGTTGTATATGGCTTTTATTGTGTTGAGATACTTTCCTTCTATATTTAATTTGCTGAGAGAATTTATCATGAAGTGATGTTTAATTTTGTCAAATGCTTTTTCTGTGTCTATTGAGATAATCATATGGTTTTTGTCCTTAATTTTGTTGATGTGGTGTATCACATTTATTGACTTGCATATGCTGAACCATCCTTGTCTCCTTGGGATGAATCCCGCTTGATCATGGTGTATAATTCTTTTGATGTGTTGCTGTATTCTGATTGCTAGTATTTTGCTGAGGATTTTTTGCATCTATGTCCATCAAAGATATTGACCTGTAGTTTTCTTTTTTGTTGTATCTTTGTCTGATACTTGTGTCAAGATGATGCTGGCCTCATGGAATGAGTTTGGGAGAGTGGCCTCTTTCAATTTTTTGGAATAGTTTTGAGAGAGTTGATATTAATTCCTCTTTAAAGAATTCAGTAGTAAGACCATTCAGTCCTGGGCTTTTCTTTGTTCTCAGACTGCTGATTACTACTTCAATTTTGTTGCTTCTTATTGTTCTGTTCAGGTTTTGTTTCTTCTTGGTTCAGTATTGGTAGTTTGTGTCCAGAATTTTAGTGATTTACTCCAGCTTTTCAAAGTTGTTTGCACATAGTTTTTTATAATAATCTCTAATGATTTTTGTATTTTGGGTATTAGTTGTAATGCCTCCTTTTTCATTTCTGATGTTTGTAATTTGGGTCGTCTCTCTCTCTTTTTTATTTTTTTGGAGGGGGTAACCTAGCTAAAGTAATGGCTTGACTATTTTGTTTTCCTTCTTGAAAAACTAACTTTTTATTTCATTTATCTTTTTTATCATTCTAGGGGATCTCTATTTTGTTTAGTTCTGCTCTGATCTAAATTATTTCTTTTCATCTACTAACTTTGGAATTGGATTGTTCTTGTTTTTCTAGTTCTTTCAGGTATAGGGTTAAGTTGTTTATTTGAAATCTTCCTATTTTTTTGATGTTAGCATTAATTGCAATAAGTTTCCCTCTTAGTACTGCTTTTGTAGTATCCCATAGGTTTTGATAGCTGTGTCTTTATTTTCATTTGTTTCAAGAAATTTTCTGATTTTCTGTTTGTTTAATATCTTCTTGGACTCATAGGTCATTCAGGAGCCTGTTGTTTAATTTTCACATGTTTGTATAGTGTCCTGAGTTTCACTTGTTATTCATTTCTAGTTTTAATCTGTTGTGGTCTGAAAAAAATGCTTGGGGTGATTTCAATTTTTTTATATTTGTTGAGGTTTGATTTGTGACCCAACGTGGTCTATCCTAGAGAACATTTCATGTGCTGATGAGAAGAATGTGTATTCTGTTGTTGTTGGAAGAAATGTAGATATCTGCCAGGTCTAACTTGTCTAAAGTATAGTTTAAATCCTGTGTTTCTCTGTTAATTTGTTGCCTGGATGATCTGTCCAGTGCTTAGAGAGGGGTATTCAGGTCTCCCACTATTATAGTATTGAGATCTATCTCATTCTTTAGGTCTAATAGTGTTTGCTTTATGTATCTGGGTGCTGTGATGTTGGATGCATATATATTTATGATTTTTATATCCTCTTGCTGGATAGATCCCTTTATTATTATATAGAGGCTTTCTTTGTCTGTTTTTATGGTTTTTGGTTTACCTTTCTCCTCCCCTTCTGGAATATCCATGCTTCAAATGTTTGTGTGCTTATGGTTGTCTGCTATCTCTCTTAGACTTTCTTCATTTTTTAAAAATTCTTTTTTCCTTTTTTTTGTCTTCCTGCATTATTTCATAAAGACCATCTTCAAGATCAAAGATTCTTTTTTCTGCTCTTTCTTACCTGTGCTTAAGCTCTCAGTTGTGTTTTTTATTTCACTGAATGAATCCTTCAGTTCCAGGAGTTCTGCTACATTCTTTCTTAAGGTATTAATCTCTTTGTAAATTTCCTCCTTCATGTCCTGGATAGCTTTTTTTTTCTTTATTATGTTGTCTAACTGAATCTCGTCATTGAGTTTCCTTAAGATAGTTACTTGGAATTCCTTTACAGTCATTTCAAGAGTTTCCTGTTCTTTAGGGTCTGGTACTTGAAAATCACTATATTACTTTGGTGGTGTCATATTTTCTTGTTTTTTCATATTTCTACTGCCTATGTTGTTTTCTGGTCATCTGGTAGATCAGTTGCTGCTTCTATTACTCTGGAGTGGACTTTGAGGAGGAAGACTTCCTCCTCTTTTCCAGGCTCCTCTCATGACTCTCCTTGTGTCAATGCAGTTGAATATGTGGCAAGCCACCTGCATAGTGGTCATGGTTGCTACTGTGGCAACTAGCTATACTTGCAGCAGTGGAAGCTATGCTGGTAGCTGTTGTGGACCACCTCTTTGTAACAGATGCACGGCCTCCTGGTCACAGTGGGCAGGCTGCACTTAGTCCTGCCTTGTTGGTGGGCAAGGGCAGGCTTCCTGGGGCTTTCTCCCTGCCTGTGCATCCCAAGTCACAGCAGGTGGGCAGCATGCTGGGTCCTGTCTTGTTGACAGGTGGTGGGTGGGCTTCCTGGGCGCCTTTTCCCTGCCTGTGCATTCCTGGTCGTGGGGGCAGGTGGTGCAGGCATGCTTCCCAGGGGCTTTTTCCAAGACAGTGTCTTTAAAGTACTTAGCTGGGTCCCCAGCATAGGATGAAAAAACAGTTATCACTATTATTCTTAATGACTGCCACAATTTTTGGTGTGTAAAAATGGGGATCAGGGTAGGGAGGAAATATGTCTGGGCTACTCTGTAGGTTATAAAAACAAAAAAAAATCAGAGGCCCAATTTTTCATAATGGGTGGAACCACTACACACAAATGAGGCAGAAATTGTTACTTTAAACAGGAAATCCAATCAGGGGCATGGTGGCAGCTAGGGTAGCTTTTTGCTGTCCACAGCAGTTTTATTGAGGCCACTGATACATCCTGCTTGAGGGAATTGCTGAGACTTAGTGAGCTACTGTGGAAGTGCACAGGGCTTGGATATAGTTTTCTTTATTAAATTTTATTTATTTATTTTCATTGAAACATAATTATACATATTTGTGGGGTACAGCATTGACTGACAATATTTGTGTACAATATGTGATGATCAAGTCTGGATAATTAGCATGTTCATCGTAACAAAATGTACTCATTCTTTCTGTCCATTAACCAATTTCTCCCTAGTCCTGTGGACCTAGGTTTAAATCCTACCTCTGTACTGTACTAGCTGTGTGACAGGTTCAAGTTACTTAACTTATACTTGTAGAAAAGGGGGTGGTAGATGGAAATAAAAGTGCTTGCCTTTCAGAGCCAGAGTGAAGAATAGACAGTGGTACATGGTCGAAACTCACAAAGTGGCAGTTATCATTGAGCAGGGCTGGGCTGAACCAACATATGGGCATCTAGTTGCTCAAGCCATGGAGAGAGAAGAGACACAGAAGCCTGTGAGAAAAGGAGAGATGGCTTTATTTCTTAGGAGTAACTAAATACTAGACATTACTTATGTACTTTCCATTGCCTTCCAGGGTTACTAGTATATGTCGCAAAAAAAAAATCATCAACTACTATCTACATTTTCTTTGTATGTGCAAACAGCTTGGATTCCACTCCCTGGTGAAGGCTGTAAACTACTTGCAATTCTGATTAAGCCTGTCAATGCTCTCCACTGTATACATAGCTTCAAAAGCTATTCTTCATCCCAAATGCCTCCCAAGTTCAGTTTCCAGTATATCCTATTAAGGGCATGCCGGTAAGGAGCACCTCTCTCTCTCTCTCTCTCTCTCTCTCTCTCTCTCTCTCTCTCTCTCTCTCTCTTCCTCCTAGGTGACACAGGGGTTTAATAGATTAATGCACTAGCTTTTAATACCTTCTCCTTCTAAGGCCTGGTTCAAGCCAGAGCTCTTTGATTAGTACTATCTTTTCCAGCATGGTACCGAATCAGTTTGTATCTGAGTTTTGCTGGAATTTGTTTCTGAGACAGAGGTAAAAAGATTAAGAAAAAAACTTGTAAAGTTTTCAGGATCACATCATCTAGTGATAAACCCCTTCAAATGTTCACGTTTTCTGACTGTGCAAACACAAATGATCAATTTCCCACACAAGCAATTTACTTAAGAAGATAAATATATATGTATGGGTATAAATACCACTGCTTGTGGATGCTGAAGACTATAGTTTATTTCAGCAACAGGTCCTTGAAACTTAGTAGTTTCACAGAATTATTGATGCAATAAACCCCAGTGGTTTGTTATAGCATTAACTGCCCACTATTTACTTCAAGCTAGTAATCAATATACAGGCCATTCATTACCAAAAACTTATGATATTTTGTGGATTATTAGTAACACTTTTTGTTACAATTTCTTTCTTTTTTTAGCTACATTCTTAGCAGAGAAATAGGAATCTCTTGCTGATCAGATGTGCTCTCACATGCCAAGTGTCACTAGGATTTAAAGATTTCTTTAAATCAACCAGCCTGAAAAATATCCTTCTAAATACTGAAGAAAGAAAAGTGAAATGTGAGAGTTTCGTATAGTAGCTCTGCTGCATCCGTGTTTTCTTCCTGGGCGCCTTTCTGTAAATACTACTAACAATGGTAAGTGGATGACTGTAAAACTGCCTTCTACAAATGTCCATAGTGTAATCTGAAGGCCTGCCATTTTGTAGGAAGTATTCCCCAAAGATGTGATCCTCTGAACCCTGGAAGTTTTTCTTGTTTTAATGGTCACTTTTCTTACCTGTGAGTATTTGGCTCTGTTTCTTTCCATACACTTTGGCCTGGTCACTGTTAGAATACCACGTAGTTTTTGCTTAGCTCGAAGTCATGTTGATGACCAAGCTGCAAATCAACAGGGCAGACAAAAAAAAGCCATGCAGCCACTGCTTTCCCGAGAAGAATGATTGGAACTTAACATCTGGGGACAGTGAGTATGCCGACCATTTCCTTTTATGTAGAAATTTCCCTTTAAAGAAATGTTTGATTCATGCACGTGTGCTAATTCTTCGCCTCTGTGTTCAGTCTCGGGTAATGAAGTACTTGTTCTAGGTGGGGGTTATTCTTTCTCTTATCTACCTATTCTAAGTTTAATTCATGGTCACTTAGGTGGAGGAGTTTCCACAGGACGATTTCTTTCCTGTTATGTTGGTAACTGAAATGCTATCTCTTTGAATAATAGTAACATCAGGTGGTTGGCTGGAAATGGTATACCCAATATTTCTTAGTATGGATGTTCTCTACTTCCAGTGGGATTTAGGAACTACTGTAGTTTCTTTCCAAATAATTTCAAGAACAGATCTATCATGCATTTGTGCACCCCCAAAATTAAAAATGAGGATACCAAATATGATAGTTTTTGTTTTGGTTTTCTAAGTTCATTTTGACGAAGTCTTTCTCTCTTTCATTCTTAGGCTCAGTGACCCAGGAACAGTTCTTTTAGTTTAGAAATTTTAGTTTGTTTCACTTAGCCATTAAATTAAAACAATTAAATAAATCTTACTTTTAATAAGTTAATGAGGAAGAAGTTTTAAGCAGAATTAGGTTGCTTTTTCTTTAAATTGGAGATAATGTTACCAATAGGGGTTAATAATAATAATAAAGATGGACACCAAGCACTTAAGAAACTCACATAAACATGAAGTATGATGCTTATAAAGGCACACAATATCCAAAAATAGGAGGGCCAGAAAGTGTGGGGGAGGTAGAGGGAAGTGAAAATCAGTGTCCAATGGCTTCAGTTTACAGTCCTGATGTCAACGACTGTAGTTTGAAGCAAATGTCCCAATGTGCTTCCCATGGGATGGAATACTGACCCAGCTCTCAAGGCCTAAAGGAAGTCAGGGATTGCCAAGGCTCACCAAGTTGGGGTTCTCTGTGTTACTAGACATATTAGTCAGGGTACTCCAGAGAAACAGAACCAAAAGGAGATGTCTATATTAGATATAAATATAGATGACACGGACAGAGACATAGACACAGATGCAGACACAGACACAGACATAGACATAGATGAGGAGGTTTACTATGGGAATTTGCTCAGGTGATGATGAAGACTGAGAAGTCCCACAATCTGCCATCTACAAACTAAGAAGAAAAGCTGATGGTGTAATTAAATCCCCGTTTGAAGGCCTGAGAGCCAGGAGCTCCAGTGTCTGAGGGCAAGAGGAAATGGATGTCCCAGCTCAAGAAAAGAGAAAGTGAGTTAATCCTTCCTCTTTCTTTTGTTCTATTCAGCATCTCAATGAGTTGAGTGATGCCTGCCCACGTGGGTGAGGATGGGTCTTCTTTACTCAATCTACTGATTCAAGTGCTAATCCTTTCCAGAAACATCCTCACAGACATTCTCAGAAATAATGTTTTACCCCTTATCCAGGCATCTCGTAGCTCAGGTAAGTTGACACATAACAATTAGCCATCACACTGGAGTTTGATTTTCTAAAAGATCACTGACTCAGTGCAAACATTTTGCAACTCTTTTGCATGTTATGCTGCGGTTTCTCCATCTATAAAAAGGAAAAATTTGCCAGCCATCATATTGAATCTTCGGGGATGCTGAGTATGTTAATTCCATAGCCACATCTCTTTTACAATGTTGGTGTTAAGTATTTATATTATTCAGTCCTGAGCATTTCTTTTATTTTTTTGCCTGGCATGTATTTTCTTAAAATTGTGGCATAACCCTTGACTGTGTCTTTGAGTATTATGTGTGGTGTGTTCATGTAGCATCTCCTTTGTCTCTTTCTTATTCTTATTTTTATAAGTTAATCTAAACCCTATCTTTCCAGCATTTACCTTTCGGACTCTTACAATCTGAGATAAATTTAGGTGCATCCTCTTCAAATCAACCAGAGACATGATCAGAGCTGGCTGAGACCCTCAGCCTTTCAAAAGAGTTTTAAAAGTATTTGAATAACTCTGCCAAAATTTGTTCTTAATTATCTATTTTTACCATCTGAGGTTTACTTTCTTATGCAAATTTTGACAACAGCAAAGTGGGTGTGCACGTTTAAAGAATATTTTGACTTAAATGTCTATTTCAATCATTGCTCATTAATAGTTCATATGAAGAAGTTGGACAATTTAGGGGAAGGTTTGAAAAAATTTTTTCAATCTTTCTTGACCACAAATACTGCCGGCTGATATGTTTGTTTATGCTTCAGCCTGCTTTATTGTTTAGATTAATCTATTTTCACTCTTGTTTATTTATTTTTAAATATCTAGTCCTGTCTTCCTTCTTATTCAGTTTTAATCAAGGACTCTTCTCTTGCAATAGTCTCCCAAATAGAAAAAGTCCTTCAACTTGATTAGCAAGAATTTAAAATAGTGAGCTGAAATTAAACATTCACTCTCAAACTTGAGTTTAATTAAATTTTCTTTCTTATTTATAGATTTTGTATATTTTTAGCTTCTTATGAAATTTTCATCAGTAAGACTATTTTTCCTTTTCTCCAGGGCCTGTGCTTTTACCTTTCCTGTGTATCTGAATGTGAAGTTGTTTTTTTTTTTTCCCTTTTTGTCTTTTTTACTGACTGGTAACGGGATCGCAACCCTCGGTGTTGCGCCCGCACCACGCTCAGCCAGTGAGCGGGAACCGGTCTCCACATGGGATCCGAGCCCTCGGCGGGAGGGCCGCCGTGCTCCCAAGCAGCGCACTCTGCAGTGCGCCACCGGGCTGGCCCTGAATGTGAAGTTTTTTGATTTGCATCAACAGTATTTTACTTTCTTTGCTTGTGTTCCTGTCAGGCATCCTTCATTTTAGCCCTCATAATACATAAACCAACTTTTACTACATTTCCTATCATGACTTAGCTAATTTTTTTAACATTTTGACTCCTACATGTGGCATGTATATGACTGCTTGACATTTTTCCTCCTATCTCCAGTGGATTATACATATATAATAGAAAGTCTGGATTTGAGGGGTTTTTTTTTGTTGTTGTTAGAATACACATAAACTTTGTAAAAATTCTGGTATGTTTTAAATGTGGTTTCCAGACTGTTAGAAATGAGTTTCTTTCAGCCTGTTCAGATTAAATTAATTTTTACTGACTCCTTGTTTCAGACTGAATTTTCTTTTAATAAAACATCAAATGAAACTAGAAATACAAACCAATTATTCTCTGTAAGGGAAAACAATAGAATTATAAAAATGTAGCCATCAAGATGTCAGTTAGATGCGTTTGGGGAGATTGGGGGCAAGGAGTAATAGTTCCCCTTTCCATTTCCCTGTAAAAAAGCTCAGCCAATAACAACAGCAAAATGTTACATATATTTTTAAATGAATTTTAATAGGAGTTACTGGAAATTGAGCATTCAGAACTCTAATCAAATTCTCGATACATTTAGATTTGTTAGATCCTTCCTTCCAAATCCATAACTTTTATTTTGGGAGTAATGTGGTTACCACTGTTGGAAATTGAGTCTGTTGGAAAGTGAAGTCCTACTGTAGAGACCCAATTGCCCATCTTTTTAATGCCAGTAACATGAAGTTACAAGACTATCTACAGAATCATGGAGACATAAAAAATAGATGACAGGATTACAAGTGGTACACTAGAAATGAGCTAAAAATAACATTTAATCAGAGCTACTCAAATATTCATCTCAGTTAGTCTGCTCATCCAGTCGGGACTCACTCCAATCTTTAAAAACAATTTATGATGGAAGTTACAAGCATCTGAAGATACACTAATCCTCAGACCTACTCCTCTTGCGGTCTTCATTTTAGCAAATGTCACCTCCACTCTTCCAGTTATTCTTGCCAAAATTCTTGACGTAATCCTGGAATCTACTTATACCTGATATCTACCCTGTTAGCAAATCCTGCTTCTTCTACCATCAGTATATATCTAGAATCCTCTCATACTTAACTTTCCCCACTATTCGGGAAGGTTAGTCTGAATCATCACCATCTTTTTCTGGGATATTTGCAATAACTTCCTTATTGCTGTCCCAGCTTTGACATTTGCCCCACATCTTCAAACAAGAAACTAGAGCAATGTGGTTAAAAATAATCCAGGTCATGTCTTTTCCCAGCTCAAAACTTTCCAGTTGCTTCCCATCTCACTTAGAGTAAAAAACAAACTCTTTACAGGGACTACATGGACCTCATTACCTCCTCCTCCTCCATTGCCTCTCTGACCTGTTTCCTATGAAACTCCCCCTAATTCACTCTGCTCCAAGTACTCTGGCCTCCTTGCTGTTCCTCTAACATGTCCAGCATGCTCCCCCCCAGGACCTGGGCGCACTGCTGTTCTCTCAGCTTAGACGGCTCTTCCGCCCAGTTTTTTTTTTTTTCGTTAAATTTTTATTTTGTCAATATACAATGTATATGATTATTAT
>NW_007726190.1:418144-419157 GCF_000696425.1 Galeopterus variegatus | reverse complement strand
AGATAAATGACTGTATAGTTCTTTCCATTTCTGAGAGAAATGTCATAGGAATTTTGATGGTTCCACCCAGTTTTGGCAAAACTTCCTCACTCAATTCCTTTAGTTCTCTACTCAAATATCACTTATTCCGAGTCCTCCATGATTAGATCAAAAAGAGTCACCCTCATCACCTCACTCACTATCTCCCATACTCAACTTGATGTTTTTTCATGGAACCTATCTCCTCCTAATATCTCATATATTCATTCATTGGCTATGTTCCCTACCCCACACCTCCCCCCCCGCCATTAAAATACAAGCTCATGACTATGTTTACTGGTATGTTTCCAGCATTTATTTATTTATTTACTTGTATTATCTTTTAATTTTATTTTTCCACCGCCTTTTTAAAAAATATATTTGTTTCTATTAAATCTTTCCAGCATTTAAAACAGAGCTTAGACTAGTAAAATAAATTATTGAGCTAACCTATCACCTATAACACTGATATATAATTGCTTATTTTAGGAGTTTATGTTTTTGTGAATCAGATTCTCTAAGTAAACTGGCTGTTGAAATCTGTTTAAAAAATCAGTGAAATGGTGAATATGTTGTGTTATATATTAGGGTCATATTTTTTAGACATCTTAAATAAAAGAGACAGTGATAGTATCAGAGTACCAGGAGTTTAAGAGGGATGAACAATAATTATTTCTATCACTTTGTTGAGTAATTGTTATATTTTTGTATTTTTAATATTTTATCTCTTTCATTCCTCATAAGAATTTATATATATATATAAATTTATATATATATATATATAATGTATGTGTGGGTGTGTTATTTTGTAATATATACAATATATTTATAATCTCATTTCATATATGGGAAAAGCAAGAGGTTAAATAACTTGCTCTGAGTCACACATTTGGGATAGAACCAGATTTATCCAATTTCCAAATTTCTTACCTGTTCTACTGTACTGTTACTCTGTCACCTAAGAGAAATCACAATATTACTCATGAATTTCAAGG
>NW_007726190.1:386749-416368 GCF_000696425.1 Galeopterus variegatus | reverse complement strand
GAAGACATACCATTGAATTCCCTGGGTTCTGAACATGCTTCTTCCTGATCCAGTAAGACAGTAGCACCTCCAACTCCTCATGGTAACTGGGGTCAATCACCTTGCCAAAGTGACAGTTCCTTATTTATCAGCTTGTTCACCAGCATGAGGAGATCCAAGTGGCCAGAGGGTCATCATAGCATCAGGTTAAATGAAACCCCTGCTTTGTTCTTTGTTGGAAAAATTTCCTTCTGGGAACTTGGATTTCTAATCCAGTAGAACCTAAAACTGTGAAGAGATAAAGAAATAATTCTACAAAGCCTCACATTTCCTTGCCTCACACATAATCAAATCTTGTTCCTTCCAGGTCCCTTACAGATCAGAGGAGCTATTTGCCACTGTCCCAGATTATCAGATATCTGTACTTTAAGCCACTTTTTCTGCCATAAAAAATGAATGATCAACTGTACTGCTCACATCCCTGCCCACTGGGAGAACTCCCTTTCATCACCATCCTTCAGGGCTATCCAAGAGTGTCCATCTAAGGTCATTGGGCATTAATACATTGTGATCCAGGCATGAGTATTGTTCTTCCTGAGGAAGCTAGTTTTAAGGAATCACCCGTAGGTTAAAACTGAAGCAGTGGCTTCAGTGCAATGCAGGTAAGTGACATGGAAGTCTGTTTTTGCAACTTACTTATGCCTTCTTGGTCTGCTCATGCCATGTCCCATCNCTCTTGGTGCTGTACATTCTATGGGTTTAGACAAGTGTGTAATGATATGTATCCACCCTTACAGTACCATATGGAACAGTTTTACTGCCCTGAAAATCCTCTGTGCTCTGCCTGTTCATCCTTCCCTTGACCCTCACCCCTGGCAACCAATGATTTTTTTTTTTACTGTCTCCATAGTTTTGCCTTTTCCAGAATGTCATACAGTTAAAGTGATTCCTGTTTTAAAGAGCAAATGTTGTGAACAGGATGAAGACATATGAGTATGGCTTGAGTGACAGTATTGCTAGTGCACTTGCAGTGATCGGAAAGACAGAGTGATATCGACCTTGAAGAAGGTAACCAGTGGCAGGCCTTAAGACTTTGCAATATCAAAATGTTCTGAAATGATATGTCTGAAATTATAATATGTATATTTATCTAAATTGGTTGATGACTAGGATGGATGACTGAATCATGAATCTCAATCAGGAAAGTCCAGCCTTCCACATTTCTCACTGTGCTTTATTCCCCTCATCTCTCTGCCTGTTCTTACTTTCTAGAGAAACACTATCCAATAGAAAAATTACATGAGACACATAAGTCATTTCAAATTTTCTAGTAGCCATGTTTAAAAAAAAAAGTAAAAAGAAACATATGGCATTAATTTTAATAATGTGATTTATTTAATTCAAATATATCCAAAATGTGATGATTTCAACATGTAACCAATACAAATGTTATTAATGATACATTTTCCATCCTTTTCTTACTATATCTTCAAAGTCTGGTGTGTATTTTACACTTATAGCACTTCTAAATTTAGACAGGCTGCATTTCAAGTGCTTAATAGTCATTTCTGGCTAGAGGCGAACATATTGGCACAGTCTAGAATTCCTTTATCTGTTCTTGGCCTTTGTCTGTTCTGTGGTTAATTTCTATTCATCTTCAAGGAAGATGTCAAATATCACCTCTTCTGAGAAGGCTTTATATTAGCCTTGCCTTTTTATATCCCTTTCTTACAGATTTCTAACAACTACAGCAGCAAAACTTTGTGTGTCCTTGCTATATGTTATCAACGTAATAATACCAATCATGGCACTTATCCCAAATTCTGATTCTTTGTTAGCCACTTATCATTACTACTACCAGACTGTGAGTGTCCAGAGAGCAACAATTGTGTCTTTCATCTCGATAGCCAGAAGCTCACTAATTTTTAAAATTAAATGATTAAGTGGAATTAGTATAACAAAGTGAATTTAATACATATAAATACAATGAGACTGTGTTCTCAAAACCAGCCTCATAAAGACAGGATAGAAGGAATGTGGTTTACAAGAAGCAGTAGGCTTGAACAATATTTAAGGATTTTAGATTTAATGATCAGTTCAATAGGAGCAAATATTAGTATTTTACTATTCAAAATATGGATGTCCACTGTTTGCAGTAACAAATGTAGTGGACAAAGGAAAAGAGAGGAGCTAGACTTTCCTTTCAACTGGTCAGACCACATATGAGACAATACTTTTGGTGATTCCATTTTGGGGAGTCTATAAACAAACTGGAATGGAAGAGAAGACATAAAAACAAGTCATGTGAGCAACGGGTTTAGGAACTGGAGATGCTTATAACAGAGATGAGAATGATCCAGGAAGGTGGCATTCCTTCCAAATACTTGAAGGACTGTCACATAAAAAATGGATTAGACTCGTTGGCTTCTAAGAAATAAAAATCAGATTTACTAATGTAAGCTATAAAGACTCAGATTTCACCCTTATATAAGCAAATAACTTTTATGACAGAGTCTAAAATGATGCCTGAACATCTAAGAGGTACATTAAAATGTTTGAATGAATGAATAAATGAAGTGAAGTGAGAATTGACCCCCTTGGNTGGAGCACACTGCAGCACCATCTGTCAGAAAGACTGATAGGTTTTAAAAGTGATTTCTATGTTTTAATTTTTTTTAAATTTTTATTTTTAAAGCATTTGACAAAATTCAGTAGTCTTTCATGAAAAAGTCTCTCAGCAAATTTGGTATCGAATGAAGGTATCTCAACATAATAAAAGCCATATATGATAAAACCACTGCCAATATCATCCTGAATGGGGAAAAGCTGAAAGTTTTCCCCTTAAGATCAGGAAAAAGACAAAGATGCCCACTCTCTCCACTCCTTTTTTAACATAGTATTGGAAGTACTTGCCAGAGCAATTAGACAAGAGAAAGAAACAAAAAGCTTCCAAATAGATAAAGAGGAAATCAAATTGTCCCTGTTCACAGATGACATGATTCTATATATAGAAAACCAAAGAGACTCTACCAAAAAACTCTTAGAGCTGATAAATGAATTCAGTAAGGTTGCAGGATACAAAATCAACATACAAAAATCAGTAGCATTTTTATACACCAACAACAAACTAGAAGAAAAAGAGATCAAGAAAGCAAGTCCATTTACAATAGTCTTCAAAAAAATAAAATACCTAGGAATAAATCTAACCGAAGAGGTGAAAGATCTCTACAATGAGAACTACGAATCATTTCTGAAAGAAATTAAAGAAGATACTAAGAGATGGAAAGACATTCCTTGTTCATGGATTGGGAGAGACATTCCTTGTTCATGGATTGGAAGAATCAATGTAGTAAAAATGTCCCTACTACCCAAAGCCATCTACAGATTCAATGCGATTCCCATCAAAATATCAATGACATTCTTCACAGAAATAGAAAAAGCAGCCCTAACATTCATATGTGTGTATTTTACACTTATAGCACTTCTAAATTTAGACAGGCTGCATTTCAAGTGCTTAATAGTCATTTCTGGCTAGAGGCGAACATATTGGCACAGTCTAGAATTCCTTTATCTGTTCTTGGCCTTTGTCTGTTCTGTGGTTAATTTCTATTCATCTTCAAGGAAGATGTCAAATATCACCTCTTCTGAGAAGGCTTTATATTAGCCTGGCTTTTTTATATCCCTTTCTTACAGATTTCTAACAACTACAGCAGCAAAACTTTGTGTGTCCTTGCTATATGTTATCAACGTAATAATACCAATCATGGCACTTATCCCAAATTCTGATTCTTTGTTAGCCACTTATCATTACTACTACCAGACTGTGAGTGTCCAGAGAGCAACAATTGTGTCTTTCATCTCGATAGCCAGAAGCTCACTAATTTTTAAAATTAAATGATTAAGTGGAATTAGTATAACAAAGTGAATTTAATACATATAAATACAATGAGACTGTGTTCTCAAAACCAGCCTCATAAAGACAGGATAGAAGGAATGTGGTTTACAAGAAGCAGTAGGCTTGAACAATATTTAAGGATTTTAGATTTAATGATCAGTTCAATAGGAGCAAATATTAGTATTTTACTATTCAAAATATGGATGTCCACTGTTTGCAGTAACAAATGTAGTGGACAAAGGAAAAGAGAGGAGCTAGACTTTCCTTTCAACTGGTCAGACCACATATGAGACAATACTTTTGGTGATTCCATTTTGGGGAGTCTATAAACAAACTGGAATGGAAGAGAAGACATAAAAACAAGTCATGTGAGCAACGGGTTTAGGAACTGGAGATGCTTATAACAGAGATGAGAATGATCCAGGAAGGTGGCATTCCTTCCAAATACTTGAAGGACTGTCACATAAAAAATGGATTAGACTCGTTGGCTTCTAAGAAATAAAAATCAGATTTACTAATGTAAGCTATAAAGACTCAGATTTCACCCTTATATAAGCAAATAACTTTTATGACAGAGTCTAAAATGATGCCTGAACATCTAAGAGGTACATTAAAATGTTTGAATGAATGAATAAATGAAGTGAAGTGAGAATTGACCCCCTTGGTAAGTAGGGGACTTCTTTTTCTGCAAGGTATTCAAGTACGCGCTGGCTAACAACTAGGAAATGTAGTAATGGGGACAGACAGTGAGACTAGATGCACTCTATGCTTCCTTCTAAACCATGTATTTTTCTTTTCAATCATTCTATTCACGTTAAAGACAAAGAGCATTACTTCTACACAAGTCAGTGTTGACAGTGTACATAGCTAGTTGTGTATCAGTCACAAGAAACTCTCCAACCAAAACAATCATGTCATTTCCCCTTGAGTAATTCTCACTAGGTTTCTGCTTTGGAAGACTAAGTTAAAGAAAGTTTATAATCAGTGTTTTCAGAATACATTTCAGGGCACGAAACAAACTCCACACCAACAATGCATTACCAAAACAATCATGTCATTTCCCCTTGAGTAATTCTCACTAGGTTTCTGCTTTGGAAGACTCAGTTAAAGAAAGTTTATAATCAGTGTTTTCAGAATACATTTCAGGGCACGAAACAAACTCCACACCAACAATGCATTATTATTCATTTGTTTTTATCTACTAGTCATAGAACTCAGGTGCCCAGAAGAGTTTCTTAGGCATTTTAACATAAAACCTCTGCCTCTGAAAGCTTTCAGTCTAGAAGACAACGGCAAAAACAGGAAACCCGAACTGAGCGTTACTACCAAAAGATGAATGGGCGTCATTGATTCCTTAATGTGTGACCTCTTCGAGACAATTTCACTTTATTATTCAGAAAGCTTAACCTCTGCCTCTGAAAGCTTTCAGTCTAGAAGACAACGGCAAAAACAGGAAACCCGAACTGAACGTTACTACCAAAAGATGAATGGGCGTCATTGATTCCTTAATGTGTGACCTCTTCGAGACAATTTCACTTTATTATTCAGAAAGCTTCAACTAAAAAGCAGATCAGGATATATTTTAGTCCTCTAAAAAATATAATAATTGGTATCACTAAGTTGCTTCAAATACATGGAATTAGCTCTGAGAATTATGAGTGTTTCCTTTTGCCTTCATCATTATTATAATCGATCAGCATCTTTGAGCACTTCTTATGTTCCAGGCTCAAGGGATATGCAGATGATTAAGACATTGTTCTTGCCATAAATACACCTTACATCTGGGAAAGGCAAAATATACTAACATGATAAGCTGATTAGACACCAGCCACAATGCTCATGAAAAGAACATAAACTTTAGTTTCAGGTACACCTCAGTTTGAAACTCAGCTCTACCACTTATTTGACCTTGGTTAGTTTTCCTAAATTTTTCTGAGCCCTTGTTTCACTGGTAATATGATGCTACCTTACTAGCATAGTTGTTAAAAGATTTGAGTAAGATCCAGTAGGGAAGACAAAATACAAAAATGCAAAGTATTGTTTTAGGTGCTAAATAGGTAGACTAGAACGGAGGTTAGCAAACTTTTTATAAAGAGCCAGGTAGTAAATATTTCAGAATTTCCAAGCTAGATCATCTTTATCTCAACTACTTACCGTTGCTGTTGAAACACGAAAGCAGCCATAGACAATATGTAAATGAATGAGCATGGCTGAATTCTAATGAAATTTTATCTATGAAAACAGGTGGGCAGGTCTGTAATTTACTGACCCCTGTTCTAGACAGTAAGGACTCTGAAAGTTAAGAAAAGAATGATCATCAAAGAACTGGGAGGCTGTCTTCAAAGAGAGGAGGGAATGTTTTCCTATTTGTTTATTCCGGATTTTATTTTTTGCCCAAGTTAAACAGGCACAAAGTATAAAGAGTGAACATATTCTGCAAGACTTACTAAAAAAAATCAGCTACCCCCATCCCTTGTTGGAGAGCCAATCGTTTTAAACTCTTTTAGCCGATTCTTTTAGTATTAACCTCCAAATCTCTAAATGACATAGGGATATATTTCTCCAAATGGATTTTTCAGTTGTAGGTACTACCTACTGACTTTCCACAGTGGAAGATGAAGATTCTGCATCTCCCCTTTACCCCCCAACTCCCACCACATAAGCCCACTTGCTGTCAATCACTCTGCCTCCCAGAATACTTACATCATAATTTTGCTTAGATCAATATTTAGTATTTACATGGTTATAACTATGTGTATGATTCAGCATTGAATCATATAGTAAACTATGGTTACTTAACCTTTTCTGTGTAACATTTTGTTTGTCTTTTATTTAATGCTTTTTTCTTATCTTTTTCTTTGTATCATTTGTAGTGTACTTATCACTAATTCATTCTCAACCTCTTTGGCCGTTGGCTCATTATCTTCATAAAATGTTCGCATGCATCGGATGCTCTAACGATTTCTTCACCCTGAAGAATGACCTAGAGCAGTAGTTCTCAAGCTTGTACGTTCATCAGAATTACTTGGAGGGCTCCTTGTAACAGATTCCTTGGGCTCAGTCCCAAAGATCCAGGTGTTTTGCAGTGGGGCTGGAGAATTTGCATTTGTAACCAATTTCCAGGTGATACTGATGTTGGTCCCTGCACCACACGTTGAGGGGCACAGGGAAGCACAAGCCAAGAGTCTTTATCCTGCTGCAGTCTGGACTGGATGCTTTCCACATCGGATATAGCCACCAACCCTGAGGCTACCATTGACCATCATGTCGAGGGTTTCCATGGCTTCTCTCCAGTGCTGCAACCGAGAAATCCAAAACCATTCTGAACCCTGATCTCTTGTATGTAACCTTCAGATAACAATGCCCAGCATATAAATCAGCTTATAATATTAGTGTATTCTACCTTTCCTATATGTGACCTTGTTTTAGAGAAAGAACAATGTCTTACTCATCTTTATATTTCCCATGTCTGGCACACAGAAGCACTTTGAACAAAGTACTTGGCTGATAATTTTCTTCGTAGATTTTTATAAAATATCTCTGTTCTCAGTAGTCTGAGGATAGGGTCTGTTAACAAGTACCTCCATGTTTAGAGAACAGATTTGCTTAATTTTTCATCTTCTTTCTGACCCACAAAAACTTCCTTATTCAAATTTACCCATATGTATTTTCTTCTTTAAAATTTCCTTCTGTGTGTACTTAATTATTGGGCATATAGGTAGTTGGTATGTATTTATTGATTGTTTTAATAGATCTGTATCTTTAAGAGCCCTGGTCCCATACCTCCTATCCTGCAGGAGACTCCTATAAGGAGGTCATTTTCTCCTAAGAGATGGGAGAAACTAACTGCATGCACTCTAAATGCCACAGTTTCTGGCCAGATATAATTCCCCTCCCTGCTACATGGACACTGAATCCTGTTCTAACTGAAGCAAAACTTCACAAGTTATCAATTTCCCATGCCAAACATAATTGTCTTCTGGAAACTATACAATGAGATGTTATACTCACATTGCATTTTAGGCAAAAATAAATAAGTAAATAAAAATGGTATTAAATAATTTTTTCCTATAATTTAATTAATGCAAAGAACCACATGGATTACTGTGAGTATCATAAAGGGGTTCTGTGTTTAGTGAATTTACATCAATCTCAAAGTTTTCTGTCACATCCAAATTCATACCCATAATAAAAAAGCACCAGCAGTAGACTAATTGTATACAACACCAACTTTAAGATATCATCTAGGAAACAAGTTACTATACTTGCTTTCCTTTTCATGTACAGCATATGGAGCATGTCAAGCCCACTTTGCATATAGGATGATAAAGTTTTACACACCTAACAGTGAGGGAGTGGACCTGTATTCAGGAAATAACTGAAGCAAGCAAATGATAAACGTGGTGATAGGACTGTGATTACTTTCCTCAAATGGAAGATAAATCTATGAGTGCAAATGTCATATGTTGAATAAGTGAACAATCATTTCATCATTCATCACTGCCAATCCCTTCCATCTTATCTGGATTGTATTGCAGCTGAATACATCTTATGAGTTATATAGCGGTTTCTTAAAGATGAAATTATGTGTTGCAACAGGCCAAATGTGTTTGCTGTAGGACCATCTGTCTCAGTAGCTCTTGTTCACACACTAGCTATTTTTTCATATTTAAAGATATTTATTTCATATAAATACCCCAGAGCACAAATAACAGACAGGAATATTTTAGACAAACCCATGACATATATCAAAGTATTAAAAAAGAGAATCAAACAAGGGGCAGTAACTCTCTGCTGGGTGTCAATAATAGATTTTCCACATCACTTACCCAATATTTAATGAATGGCAATCAGAGTTTTCAGTTCCCTTAAATCAAGGTGTTGGCATAATAAAGTGGAGATAAATCTGAATGTGACATTCTTTCCAATAGGGCAACATACTTTGCCTTAGAAAGTGTGAAATCCCAAACCTGTCCAAATTTCATCCAAATAAGGACTGAAAACACAGAATCACAGAATATGAGAATTGAAAGGGACCTCAGAGTTCATTGCATATAAATCTTTTAATGTTTGAAACCTCTTTGATGCACTGAGACGTGATTTTCCAAATTTTTGGTTAAATATTTCTTGTGGTGCGTGTGGCTTCCCTGAGATTGTGCTATGCCATGTTTATGCTATGTTTGGACCCTTTGATCATCATTTGTGTCATCTGTGTCTATCAAATGCTTACAACATCCCAGGGATTGTTCTGAGAACTGGGACCCATATGGTTCCTGTACCATTCAGTATCCTTTATTTACAAGTACCAAAACCCAATTCAACACCCCAAGTACATTATTCAAGCAAAGCGGGGGATTTTTAAAAATCTCATATTCGTGAAAAATCAGAGGTATATCTAATTTTGGATGCAATTGAATTCAGGAGCTCAAATGACTTCATCAGAATGAGGTTTTTCTCCATTTCTTTGCTCTCTTTTCCTCTGTGTTGGCCTCATGCTCAGACAGGTTCTCCATCCTGTAGTGGTAAAATTTCTGACATAGGCCCTGGTTACATGCTGCATGTCTTCCTGTCTCTTCTCTTCAGTCTACCATCTAAAACCAGCGTAAGGATAATTCTGCTTTTAGATGACAAACTTCAACGATGTCTCCCCTTGAGACTTTTCTTCTTCAAAGTGATTTTTCCATTCTTTCCACCTGTCCATAGAGACTGTATAGCCCTTTATCATTAGTACTTACTAAACATTTCTTGCACGGACAAGTGAATGAATGAATGAACAAATTTGCCCAAGCGAGCGTATGAAGATTCTGAAGGTCAAATTAAATTTTGCATAACTCCAAAGTTCATGCTCTTTTTACTCCCCACAATGCCACTACTCTGTATGTAATTAGTTATGTGACAGACAAGCAAAAAACCACAGCAACAAATCACAGTGCAGTGTGTCACAGGCTGTAATAGACAGCAGAGCAAAGTTTGTGAGCGCCTTTACTTGAAGGACTCTCTTAAATCCTTCAGAAGTTTTCTGGCCAGAGTCTGTCATTTACTACATACTGGTAACAGGCTGTGTTGAACGAATTTAAAGGCAAGTTGAAAATAAATTGTTTACAAAGTTACATTTTCACCAGTTATTTATGCTTTAAAAAATTGCATCCTTTATAAAATAGGAGAACTAATGCTATAATGCAGACAATTGTACCTTTTTACTAATGGTCTTGTTCATTTCATCTGATTTCCTTTTTAAAAAAAAATAAAATGTATTGAAATTATAGCAGGTACTGGAGCTATGTCATAAAATCCACAGCCTTTCCCTTAAAGAGTAGCATGAATGAGGTGAACAGAGAGTCCATCGTGTGGCGGTGCTGTGAATAAGGAAGCACAAATTACTATGGGGCCCCTCCCTCAGTCTGCGGGAGAGCTGGGATTAGAGAAGACCTTTGAGAGGGAGCTGACGGCTGAGTTGAGAGTGAAAAAATTCATAGATATTGGCTAGTTAAAGAAAGGGGCCTGCTCATCAGCATGAGTAGTTTATTGTCATGATATGAAATTGTGAAGAATGACCCTGGATTTTTATTTCTCATTCTTCCTGACATTATGTTGGAATAAAACATGCTCCACTTGGTATTGTCCATTGGTGTAAATGATATTTAGTTGACTGATTGGTGTGCCTTTTTCTGGAAACAGCACAAGTATAGGAAACAGCCTATATTCCTAGTGCCTGGGGCCTCCTGCCTCCCACTCACCCTACAGGAGTGGGCATGCGACCATGCTGGGCCCATCAGAACCGTGTCCTCCTGACCATGTTAAGTATTCAGTGATGGGTGCATGACCCAATCTAGACCTGGGAGTCTCAGTCTCAGGACTCATGCTGCAACTGCTGCGAGCAGCATCCTTTCCCTCTGTCAGGGGTGCTGAGCTGGCTGGTTGGAAGCCTGGTGTGGGTGGACATCTTTGCACCTCTTGACAAATGATTAACTGAGAAGGATGCCAACACAGAGGAAAGCAGAAATGAGCAATAGAGAGAGAGGTGGAATACTGGTTGCATCATTCCAGCACCTGAATCCAGCTGTGACCACTGAAGCAAGCTCAGTATTTGGGATTTCCATATTTACAAATCAGTACACTCCTTGTTATGCTTGAGCCAGTTAGAGTTGGTTTCCTGTCCCATGGAACCAAAATATACTGCTCAATATAATATATTTGATTACTTTGGATGTGGTCTCTACCAAGTTAGGGCTCAGGAATGCAACAATTAACTCATTTTTATTCTGACAAATGAGGGAATATAAGGCCAATTAGGTGTGCCTTGAAGCCTGGTGTGTTGTCAGCTAGACTGAGCAGAAGAGTAGAAAGAGCATGAGTACGATGTGGGGGATTTGAATCTCAGTTCTATTATTTATTTTAGTGTGACTTTGGGCAAGTCATTTAGTATTTGCAGGTTTGTTTTTAGAAAAAGATGACTCTATGCATCACATTTATAATCTGAACTTCCTATAAATAATCTATGAATATGAGTTCATATTAATAGCATATTAATAGCACTTCTCTCTTGCATTCATTCACTCATGAAGAAGTTTTAACACTCAGAAAGTAGCCCTCAAGAACTGCTGGAAGTCCTTCTGGGGTGCAGTACACCAGCTCTGTAGAGAAGTATCCTTGTGAATACTAAGACACCCAAAATGGACCAAAGATAAGACATGACCAGTGCTGGAGTAAGCAAGAACTATCTACCATTTTTTGTATTATCCATTGTTGGAGGAAAGCTCAAACAGTACAGCTGAGGCTGAAATATTTCACAGAAATTTCAGTGCATCAGATAACTTAATTTTTATTATATCTCCTTCTTCTAAACAATAATTAGCTGGGCTTTAATGAGTACTTATCATGTGTCTAGCATTGTAAATTAGTCTTTTAGATTGACTAATACATTTAATCCTCATGATAGTCTACATGGTATTATTATATATTATTAACCAAATTTCACAGATGAAGTCTCAGAAAGGTTAAGTAACTTATTCAAGGTTACACAGCTAATGAGTGGTGGAACTGGTATACGAATCCAGGCACCTGGTCCTGAGGTTGTGCTCTTAATTTCTATTTGATATTCCCCTCCTAGGATTGTCATGTGATTTCATGAGATTTTGTTCGGCTAGATTTTATAGCAAGGTATTGTGGACATTAACACTCACCACTGCCCTTCAAGAACTGAGACTTTGCTTCTGAGTCAAGATAGTAGGTTCCGGCTCCTTTAGGACATATTCCATTCAAAGAGGATCCTCAGAACACACACAGAGATTTCTAGGAAGTGAAGGTGCTGTGATCAGTCTTACCTGCTCATTACACATGATCTGAGATGTCTAAATCTCATCTCAGGGTCCAGCTGGAGACCTACTAAGCAATTTATCGATTTGAGATGGAGAAAAAAACATGTCTGAGTATCTGCAATATTCCCAGGTAAGCCTCTTCTCAAGCCTATGAATAAAACAAAGAAAGGAAATATCTTACTGTAGAAGTGTCACCCACTCACTTGTAATGCTAATAATTTCTGGTCTTGATTGCTGTTTTCCTAAGTGTAAACATAGCCAAACCCTTCTGACTAATGCTGGGATTAATCCATTGATCCTTGTTTTTATTTGTATGGGTAAGTATCATATGCAGATATTCACTAGTGCACAGAAACACAGCAAAATGGTGATGAAGGTTTTGCTTCCTCCTTCAGCATGCTGTTCCACATCTACTTAAGTTGTACTACCCTAAAAAATCTTGCCTCATCAGTGAAGCCAGGTCTGACTCTTCTAGCTCCCAGGCATTTCTCTCTTTGCCCTTAGATCTACCCTTGCCTTTGCAGCCTTGGCCAGTGTTTTTCAACCTCAACAACCTCAGCACTGATGATATCTGGGCTGAATTCCTTGCTGTGGGGGCTGTTCTGTGCATTGTAGGATGTTTAGCTGTATCTCTAGCTTTCATGCACTATTGCCAGTAGCACACGCACCCACAGTTGTGACAATCAAAAGTGTCTACAGACAGTGCCATCTGTTCTGGGGGAGCCAAATGGGCCTCAATTGGAACCACTGGCCTATGCTAAACAATTTGGTTTTAAATGTATCTTCATATCATTCTTTAGTTGTCCTAACTTTTCATATTTCCTCAACAAGATGATAGGTATATCTCTGAGGCAGAAACTAGGCTTTGTTGTATATTTTCTGTTCTCCCAAGTGTGAAGGCAGAAGATAAAAGGAAAGTTAGCTAATATTTGTTGAATGCCAGCCTTGTGGCTGAATATTTCCAAATGCTTTGTGTGTGTCATTTTAACAATTCACTCCATAAATATTTAGAGTGCCTACTATTATATGCCACTCAAGAGACAATGTTCAAATCCTGGCTCTTCTGCTAAATGTGACTGCTTGGGTAACTCACTTAATCTCTCAATGCCTCAATGTCCTTTCCTACAAAATGGTGTAATAATATCACCCATCCCATGGGGCTGTGAGAATCACATGGGTTTAAATGTGTGAAGCATTTAGAAACCAGATCTATGTCTGCTGAGTGTTAGTAATAAATGTCACCATTACTACATGTCAGGACTGGTTCTGGGTGCTAAAGATTCAGCAATGGACAAGACTTGTTCTCATGGGACTTATGTTCTAATGTGGTCTCACATGACCCTCATAGAAGCCGTATGCAATATGATTGGCCCCATTTCACAGGTGGAGAAAGTGCCGCTCAGTGGGAAGAAGTAATTTGGCCAAGGTCACACAGCTATTAGGTGCCAGGGCAGGGTTTGAACCCAGCTCTCTCTGACCACAAAGCCATACTGAGTACTTAGTAGGTTCTCAATATACTAGCTGATGACTAGACTGAAAAGAAAATTATTTTCCCTTTTCTTTCATTATTCCCCCTTTTGATTTCACTTTTTCTTTCTTTCCTAAAGACTCTTAGTACCTTTTAAAAAGTTTTACAAGTAGATTTAGCTTCCCAATTCATATTACAATGAATACTTGGGGATATCTATTTTGCTTGTGACGAGGCTGCTGTCTCTGCCGATGAACCAATCCTAGTCTTTGGATATATGAAGTGTCATTGAAAATGAAATGTCCACAGTGATTCATCTTTGCAGTAAATGGGTAATGTGTACTTTGGGGTTTAAAAATAGAGATGAGTCAAGAAAATCATATGTTTCCTATTAAAAAAAAAAAACTTTTCAAGGATTTGAGTGCCCCTCTACACCTTACCATCATATTAAACATGATGACCATAATTGGGGTTCACATCCAAATAGAACCTAAAATATCTCATTTCTTTCCATTTATAACACTTAGAAATACTATTTATCAAAATAATAATTTCAGCTATTTCTAGCTAAATTTCACGTTGGCTCAGGAACTCTCCAGTATGTCAATATTCATCATCCCAGGCCTATCACCACATGGAATGTGGTAAATGATTGGATGATCCTATAATATTCTTCCTGGCTCTCTCTTTCTGGACATGGGTAAATGAGGCATTGGGGTCATGGACATGGGTTGCCTTCTTTCTGAATGACTCTTCTGTTATTATTTTCCCAGTACTCCTCCCATGTGGGTTTATGTGTGCCACTTCACAGTGGGTGTGGATGAAGAACAGCAACCAGGCTGGTTAGGCTGCAATCTGGAAACTTGCAGGAAAATCCTGTGTTTTGCACCTTCCAAGTCAGCTTCCTGCTTCTCTGGGAAGACCAGTCTGTTGGTTGTTACAAGCTCTGTGTCCTTGGCTCACCTTGATGGCAATGACATGTTGATTTTCAGGTTAATTAGAAATGCTTTCCTCCATTTTAATAAAATCTTATCAAATTGCATCCTGAAAGAACGTGCTGTGCGAAAAAGTATGTTCTTTTTAGGTGAAGGTGAAAGAGATGAAGTTTCCAGAAAATTCCTTAAGTTAAAAAATATGCTTTGTGTTGCAATTAAATTTTTGTTTGAATAAACCTCCATATCCAGTGATCTTACATATCTATCTTTGTAAACAAAAACCATATCCAAAAAAGACAAGAAGGAAGGAAGTAAAAGAAAGAAAGGAAGGATGAATGAATGAAAGACAGAAAAGACAAGCCAAACTTTGTAGCTGCGTTTTCAGGGGCCTTCTAGCTCCTTCTCTTGAGACTGGTCTTCACCCACACTGGGGACTTTGAAATATTCTCTTGAGTCTATATGTGTCACTGTCTGCTTCCCTCCTCATGCTGATTATAAGGTTTTGCAAATCTACATTACTTTCACGTCACACTTCCAAGTCAAGGATCCAAAACATTCCAAGTAAAGATTTCCAGATGGCTCTCTCTTCTATCCCATGATGGATCAATACCTGGCATATTAAAGCACGTGTGTCTATGGCAGCCACTACACGATACTACTCGTTGGTAGTTATGCATTTATTCTCATCCCATGATACAAATTCTTTAAGGTGGCCCATCAGCTGCCAAAACTGCTTGGAGAATAGATGGGCAATATTGTCCCTATTCTGCCTCACATGGAGAAAACATAATCTTGTCTCTGTCTTTGCTCTGCCAAGTCTTTGTATATATCTGGCACATTTAATATGTTTACTATCAGTTAAGAACATGAATGATCCTGGATTCCCTACTTCACACATACACATGCACACACTCATACAGTTCTTAAATAGAACAAGAAAATATCAAAGTTCCAATTATGAACAGTGAGTTCTCTGAGAAACACACTAATTTTTAAGGTTGAAGACACTTCAGAAGGTTGATTTAGGAGAGAGAAGACCTAAAGAACCTGCTTTGCTTCAGGAGAGAGAAGACACTGTTAGAAAGAGGAGCTAGAGACTAGCAGTGAGCAAGACGCTAATGACAGTGAATGTTTTCACCAGCTGAAAAGCATTCCATACTGACCTTGACTTTGCCCTAGATTTTTCTTTCTTTCTTTTTTTTTTTTCCTTTTTGTATTTTTTTACTGACTGGTAACAGGATCACAACCCTCGGTGTCACGCCCTTAGCGGGGACCGGCAACGGGATCGCAACCCTCGGTGTTGCACCCACCCCGTGCTCAGCCAGTGAGCGGGAACCGGTCTCCACATGGGATCCGAACCCTCGGTGGGAGCACCAATGCGCTCCTTAGCAGTGCACTCTCCAGTGCACCACCGGGCCGGACCTGCCCTAGATTTTTCTATCACTGTGTCTTTGATGCATCTCTCACCTCTGATCTTTCCCTGCCCCGCAGATTCAGCTGAAATTCAGTTTCCTTCAAGATGTTCTCCTGACAGGTGTCATCTTTCCCTTTTCTGAACAACCACCATATTTTGGGCTTCTTCTGTGGTACTATGATGCTCTTCTCTGGGCTTTTGTGTACTTGACCTGTCAGCCTTGAGTTGAGGGCTTGCTTTTCACAGAATCACACTGCCTAGTGCGACGATAAGAATATTTATGGCTGCTTAATACGTGTTTATGGAATGAAGTGACTTGATAGTGTATTTGAAATGTGAGGGGTAAGCATAGAGGTAAAGAACATAAATATTGACTTTCAGGAGACTTGAGTTCAAACACCGGCTCTGTGAATTAGGGTGAGGAGGTCATTTAATTTAAGTCTTCTCCTAGAAAGACTGAGGATAATCATGCTCACCTGTGACCTCCCAAGGATGATTATGAGAGTCACACGAGCTGATACAGGTGTCACAGGCTGTGAACTGTACATTGTGGAGAGATTTTCCTTAATACTTGAGTTAACACTCCACAGGCTTCCCTGAATTCCATTCTTCTCTTTTTTCTCATTATTCGAATGCTAACAAGAACATTTTCTTTGGTATAAGAAATTACTACAGGTCTACCAACAAGTGAATGATGGGTTAGTACCCATTTTCCTTCTTTGTCTCACAGTTTCGCTGGGTCACTGAGGGACACATGTGAGAATGCAGATTAGAGAATGCTGTAGGTGCAGGCCAGGACTCTGCTAAAGATACATATACCCCCGTGTAGGTACTCCAATGTATAGGTATAGAATTTGACATGTTGGGCTTCAAATTGTCTACCCTATACTCACGTGAAATAAGCAGTCATACAGTTCTATAATTCTACTGGGTCCTCAATACGGTCTTGAGTTAATCCATCATTAAACTGAAGGAATAATCCCTTTCTGTGATTGCTGAAGTGTTGATGGTGTTTTCTGTTTTGGAATAGACTAGGTACAACTTCACCACACTTCAAAAGTGCTTTTGAGACTCGAAAGAATAGAGTGAGTGCTAAAAATAATTGTTGAATGACTGAACCCCCAATTAGCTACAGCATCTGGAACCCTCTCTTCATTAGTGGAGAGAATATTCTTTGATATCCCTTTCCAAGAGTAATATTGGTAATCTCTAAGTTGAAAAGGGAGAGAACTCAGAACTAAGCAAGCACATTGAATCCACATACCTGGGATATTTCAGCATGTACTAGGTCTTATCAGCATCGTTATATTTTATGATGTTTGCTGCAGTGACTAAAAAAAAAAAACACCTAGTTTTAAAAATAGAAATCCAAATGCAGAGGGCAGGAAAAAAAGCTCTCCATTGCATCAGTATGAACACTTTTATAGTTTTTTTTTTTTTTTTTTTTTTTTTTTGGCATCCTGATCTCTTTGAAAATCCTCCCCTCTCTACTTATGGGAAAAAATCCATCTATTAACAGCCTGGAGGATTATGCAAAGTCCTTTGTACAACTCCCTATGGCCTCAGGTAACAATGTAAATGAACCTTATTAGACAATTTTTTTGGGTGTACATGGGAGAAAATTATTTTTAAATGAGTTTTCTCTTTTTTTGGATTCAGTATAACTGCTCCCTTTGAATGAAGACGAGACACGTAAGAAGGAATCAGGGCATGCTACAATTCAGCAGTTCAAGTCAGATGTAAAAAGAAAGAAAAAATTGGCGTTTCTGAGGTGGAAAAAGCTAGGTCCTCCTTCATAGGAATCACAAAAATAACTACTGAAAACCCTCAAACTTTCCAAGAGAAACTTCTTTACGAGTTATGTGTAACTAAAAATAGGCATATTATAATGGAAGTCAGTGTGTGTGTGTAAAGTCCCAGAACAGTATAGGAGGCATGGGATGGAAACTCAGGGTTTGTGATTTTTAATCTGCTGGCTGAAAGAGCATTTATCCCCGAGTAGTCACCTGCATTCCTTACCCTAATATGGAGATCTCAAAGAAGTCTCAAGAAATGAACTTTGGGTTTCTCATTTGGCTTCAAAGAAACACCCACTAGGTATACAAAGAAATGGAGGTAATTGTCTTGAAGAACTGTAGAAAGTTTGTTCATGACTGTGGTGGCAATGTAATACAATCTTGAAGTGGTGGAGACCTCCTTTTGGGGAGTTTGTTTCTAGATCTGAGATCCTAATTGTGGTCGGAACTTGAGAAAATCCCTAACCCAATGAGACTAACGGTCTTCTAACCGGAATAGCAATAGTTACTCCACCTCAACAAAGGATATATGAACAAACACTGTCCTAAAATACAATGGTGGCAGGGGCTGTAGATGAGGGGTTGGGGAGACCAGGAGTACTGCTTAACAGGTATGGGGTTTCCTTTTGGGGTGATTAAAAGCCTTTTGGAACTAGATAGAGGTGGTGGTTGAAAAACACTGTGGATGTACTAAATGCCATTGAAGAGTTTACATTAAAATGGTTGATTTCATGTTATGTGAATTTCACCTCAATAAAAGAAAATACATTTGTGAGTGTTAGAAGAAGCTCACTCAGTGCAAGCAGTATTGTGTCACTGCTGGCATATGTGTGTAAGGGTCTTTTAGTGATTTTCAATGGGATGGCCGTGATTTATTGTTATTATTTTTTTCTTTTCTTTTAAGAAAGGCATTAACAGCCTTCATTGGAACAGTTGTATGGCTGAAATAAAAGAGTCAGATGCACATTTGGAAGATGAGCTATTATTTTGAAAAACCTCAGTTTTGTTTTGTTTTTGTTTTTACAAAGCAATATAATAATTGTCTTCTAACTGATTTTAATTTGCAGAAATGGAACTTCACAGAGAGAAGGAACAAATGAATGGGTGAGGTGAGGCATTATCACAGGGGGCTGGACACTTTACCTGGAGTGTACTGATGACACACAGCTCTTCTGAGGCATCTTGCCTCATCGACATTTGAAAAAGCACTCTATGAAAGGAATATGGACTCAGGAAGAATTTAGTATGACTGCAAATTGATAAAAGAGAGCCCCATGAGCTTGCCCTACATGCCTGTCCATAATCACTTTGCTCTCTATTGCTCTTTCCTGGCGTACCACCACTATTTTTATTCTCCACTTCCCCTCCTTTCTCAAGCCTACCCCCAAGCTCTTGAGTAAATTGCTAATCTCCCTCTTGGATTTCTTCCTTATTTCTTGCTTCCACTGTCCTCGCGTGCTTAGGTGAAAACATTCCGGATATGAGATGTCATCCCAGGTCAGGCCAGTCAAGAAACCCATTTCTGCAAATGCATCATTTGTTTCTAATCTAACGATGAGGTTCACACCCAGAATCCTCCCAGTTGCTGTCTCTCTCTCCAGGTGGAGCTCCAGACTCTCGGGTGCCAGATGATTAAGCCTTGCTTCTAGCAGGGGTTGGAAGCAGCTGCTCCCATATCAAACCTCTTTTTCTCTCAGCCAGTTGTGGCAGAGTCTACACCCAGCTGTGATTCGCAGTGCCCACTGGCAGGCAGCTCTCATCTCTACCGACAACCTTTCATCTAGATTCTCTATAAACTTTTCTTAATATCTGCTTGTTAAACCTGACAGAATGGCATCAGAACAAAGCTAACCTGGCTGCTGAAATGCTGGCAGCATCATCTGTCAGGCCTTTTTATTTCTTCTTTGATAAAGTGTTGCCTTGCTATTATTGAGGAGGCCTTGTTGGACGGTTCTGAGGCCTCAGAGCAGAAAGGCACCCATCTGTTGCAGGGAACTCAAAGGGTGATGTGGTCCTGGGGCGTATCCTGAGTTGAGTCATGTATTTCTTCCCCCAAATTATTCCCAGTGAATATCAGATCAGGCCTTCCCATCTCAGCTCATGTAAGTCCTTTAAAAACCTTTTGAAATAAAACTTTTAATTTTGATTGTTCTACTTAAAAATTCCAGAAGCAAGATTTTAGGCAGTTGCAGTAAGTGGTCACAAGGATGAATTGCTTTTTAGGGATCTCAGAGAAAATTAGCATTAAAGTGAAGATGAGAAGCTAAATCTTCTTATAGAAAGATGAAAATAACTTTCTTTGTGGTATAACACGAAGTCTCCATCCCTTCCTGAAGCCTAGCTGGTGCATAAATTGACATTATCAGAGATCAGAGTGCTGTCTGGACAGACAGAAGGGCATGCTTTGCAAATTCATATTGCTGTGAAGAGTGCACCTTGTGCTCAGATAAGTTAAAAACCCTTTCTAAGAACAGACCATGACCATTGTGACTAACTCCAGCTCTAATGGTTTCTCTTCAGGAATGACAACTGTCTTTCCACTTGAGACAGAAGGGCATGCTTTGCAAATTCATATTGCTGTGAAGAGTGCACCTTGTGCTCAGATAGGTTAAAAACCCTTTCTAAGAACAGATCATGACCATTGTTACTAACTCCAGCTCTAATGGTTTCTCTTCAGGAATGACAACTGTCTTTCCACTTGCACTCTTCATAAAGACTTGGGGAAGATTTTATAGGAGCCATGGAAACAGCCCTCTAGAATTGACATAGCGTAATTCTTGCCAGAGAAGTAGTACACAACAAACGCCATTTGCCATTTGTTTTAGATGTACAGTGGACAAGCTAAAGTAGAGGGAGTGGTAAATTGATAGTGCCCTTCCTGGAGAAAGGGATCAATAATTTAGTTTGCCACATTTAGCCTTTAACCTTCTGGAGCAGCCACCGTTCCACTTCCCATCCCCGCTGCTGGCCAGGAAAGGATTACATGGTCATGTTTATAGAATCTTCATTAGCATAGTCCTCTCACCTTTCTTTATAACTTAATTTTCCATAGCCACTTGTTTTAACCTATGTGAAGGAAGGTACTAGATTTGAAATATTCTTTGTGATCACCCCTGCATCCCCCCATGGAACCTAACTGGTCTAGATCACAGTGAAATCTCTGTGTATGTTATTGCCGCTACCTACCTGGCAGAGGGCATTATCTGGAGCTGAAAACTCAGAGTACTCTTTTTATCTCTTTAAGTTCTACTTAATATATGGTACTCATTTGCAAGGAAGAAAAAGACAGTCTCTCAAGAACTGTGGGTTGTCACTTTGGGAACAATGCAATGGCGTAATATGAATTAAACTCAGTTCATGTTGGTTTCACATTCAAGAACAAACAGATAAGATTCTCTGCTCCCCCACACCTATACTCTCCTCCTCACAAGCCATGCCAGGCAGAGAATTCTGATCTCTAGACTTTTCTCCTTATAAGGTGTGGTTTCTGCCATTAAGGAGTCTGCTTGGACCTGGAAGACTCCAAGCACTAAATTATGTCTCCTGCTCCCTGCTCACTGGCAGCAACTTTGCCAAGGTCCAAAAGGAGAACTGGATAGGTGTGTCCTAATAGGAGACAGTGTTCCTACTCTAATTGCTGTAAGAGCTTTTGAAGCCATTGTCTGGTGGATCTAAGAAGATTGATCCTGAAGGTGCGAGCTCAGAGCTGCAAATCAGGAGCTCAGAGTTGTAATTTTTGGGTTGGGAATGACTCATTGTAGGGCCTTAGGCAAAGCTGGGGTGCTCATCTTCTCTGTGCACTAATTTATTCATCTGCAAAACTTAGAGAAATTAACACACAATTTCCTGATGGGGATATTTTATGGTGTAGCTATTAATAATCACAGAAATCACCCCTAGAGGTTTTACCTGCTTGAAGCCTCTATGAAGTTTTAGTAAGCTTTGTAATTCTTATTTCTAAGTCTGGACTTTTCTTTTTGGAGGTCCCCGAATCCACAGTAAGAAAATTTGAGTTCCCTTGAAGTATTTTTCTAATCTTGGTAAGCGCAAATGATTTTCTTTAGAATTGTATCACATGGTGGTTTTGCAAAAGAAGTCTTCTTACCTACCACAAAGACCCTCCCTGCTCCCATCTCCTTTAGACCAGATGCCATGCAGGTTGCGAGCCAGCTTTTGTGGTGGGACTGTGTTGTCCCTAAACCCATCTGTGTGAAAGTCTCTTCATGGTCTTCAGTCTTCGCAAAGCTATTGAGTCAACCAAGAGGCATCACAAAGACATCCTCATTTGTTGATGCTGTTTTTCCATGTCTGATGAAACAGCCCTTTTGGGGATAAAAAAGTCAAAATGAAAAATGATGTGTCAATAAATGGAAACTGAATGAATGTGTTAGCATTAATTTGTTACATTCTGCATGTGCTCCTCTGAAGAAGTAGTGTTTATGTTCTGGCCCAGCTGCAGGCTTCTAGTATGGTAAAATAAGAAGGGACCCAAGAGAAATTGATCCAGCAGCCCCCACATGGCTCCCAGCCCAGTCAGATCCTCCTGCTTTGCTTACTTCTCTCCTTGGAAAGGAGCACGATTCCTAAGTGCTCTGGTCTCTGGGTAGACTGGCCTCTGCTCTCTGTCTTCCATATTTCAGCTCTCTTGAGTCCTGAAGCATATTTCTGTCTCATCTACTTAACTCCACTGTTAAATCTCTGCCACCATGCCTGTCTCTTCAGCTCACTAGATTTTACACTTGTTTGCCAGTGGCTGTGAAAGGAAATGACAGCAGAATTTTTCATGGACTTGGCACCCATCCAGCATGGGAAACGTACGGAGTTGATGTCTCCCAGAGCCCGTCTTTAACTCAGGTGTCCCCATTTCATTGGGCTCAGCAGATTTCCTGCATCTGTGGTGTATGACATTGTAAAGAGTTCAATCTGGAGACTCACTCATTTTCCCTTATGTGTCCCTACTTCATGTTTAAGCCAAGAAGTCTCCCTATAGGTCTCAGGCTGGAAAAGTGCAGATTGTATCAATCCTGCTTTTCACAGTGCCCCGTGGACTAAGACACCTCGCATTCAATGTTCCCTCTACTGCTTTTAAGGTGTGACCAGATGACAGGATCCCTGAGCTGACAACCATGCTGTGTGAGCACCAGACTTGGTAAGTGGAGCTTTGTTAGTGGCTTGGGACTGGAAGAAAATCATGGAAGGCAGGCATTCCATTGTCATTTCATTCATTTAGTCAGTCTTTCATTCACCCGGTGAATAGTTACTGAACTCGTATTGTGCACCATGTCGGTCACTGAGATATGTTAGCTAACATTCATTGAGTGCCTACCATAGAGTATGCCTTGTGCTATGTTTGAGCCCCCCACAACCGTATGAGATAGTTCAGTGATTATCTCCATTTTAAGAAGAGTAAATTGACCCTTAGAAGTGTTAAACAATGTCACACACCAGCAGGTGATGGAGCCAGGATTTGAATTCAGACAGCCTCACTCAGAGTCCTGAGTTCTTAACAGCAATGCTGTCCTGCTTGAATGCAAGACTCTTTGGTAGACATTGTGGGAGATACCTGGAAAAATATGACATAATTTCTGTTTTCTAGGAGTTAATGATAATAAAGGGAGTAGACACATTGCACAGCCACTTAGAGCAATATAATCTTGGACATGTTACTTAACTTCTCTGTGCCTCAGTTTTCTTATCCTTAAAATGGTCTTGATAATAGTTTCTATTTCTTAGGGTTATTTTGAGGATTAACTGAGAATACATGTAAAATAGGACCAGTGCTTTGATGACATGAGAATTGTTAGCATTTATTATTGTTTGTATTATTATTCACTATTGATATGTAACAGCATTCACTGTGCAACAGCTGTGTACTAGGCACTATGTGAATTGCTTAGGGATCTATAATGAATGAGATGTATAGTCTGTGTTCCCTGTTATACTTTCACTTGAGCGAAGGTAGCCAAAGAATAATTCTGACAGTAAGAAAACGAGAGCCCTATAAGGCAGTATTTTTTTCCTACTTGAGACAGAGAACAAAATGTTGAGATAAACAATAACTCCTCCCTAAGTCCTCTAAGAGCAAAACAGCATCTTGGAGGTTGCCCTGAAGAGGAGGGAGCAGAGAAACTGCTCTAGTTGGCAGAGGGGATGTTGTTTGGGATCAGTTAAAGAGGAAGAAAACCAGAGACGGGCAGCAGGCAGCTCAGAGACTGCTAGACGAGTTCATGGGCTTTTACTGGAAACGAAGGCCTTCATGTTGCCCCCATTTCTCTGGTGAGCACAAAGGTGTCCTGAAAGCTTATAGATAGATTTATCTGTCCTCTAAAGTCAGGAATAACGGCAAGGCAGAAAGGCAGAAGAGCTCTCAAGACCTTTCTGCCCCTGGGAAGGGCAGCCCCAGCCCCTCCATTTTGCACCATCCATCAACTCATTGAACAAACAGGAGAAATCAATTTTCTCTGGGATTTCAAAACAGAGGGTATGTGTGTGAACAAGGGCGATATAGTAGGTTCTGTATGGGAGGAAATGGGAGCCTGCAAATGTATTTGCTGTGCTCCAAGAACATGCTATGCGCAGGAAAACAAATGCAAGAAGGAACGGTCTCTCCTCTCAAGGAACTCAAATCCCTCCCTCCCCCACTTTCTTCACCCCAGAGATGTCCTTACTCTGCTCTGTGGCCTTACAGGTAATATTGCCATGGACCCTATTTGGTCCTCCCCCCTCCCCACCACCAGTTCAATTATTTGAAGAGAAACACTTATGTAGCCGCTTTGAATCAGAAAGGAGACATATTTTAGAGCAGAAGTTAGGGGTGGGATTTGAAAACTCTTTGTTGAAACTTGGAACTTATTTTTCTTTGTTTTATTGGTGGTAAGAATACTGCAGTATGACCAAGTTGCCCGAAAGTGGTGAGCTGACTACTTATTCTTCTTCCAACGCTACAGTGACATGTCCCTTAAATTGCTGCACAGAGAAGCCAAGGACCCAGGGTCACCTGCGGCTGGGGCATCAGCACCACCATCAGCACGTACTGCCATTTCCCCCTCAATTCCCATTTACCCTGAAAATGGGCTTCCTTTTAAGACTGCAGAATAATCAGGTATACCCCTTTTTCATGGAAGAGCACTATTTTCCACCTCCCATAGCTTCTTTGTTTGGAACTGTTCATTCCTGGCAGCGATGTTCTTAAACCAGGGAAGAGTAAGGAAATTTCACTGTCTTGGTGAAATTACCTCATTTAGGAATAATTGGTATTCACAGAAGAGATGCACATTTTCATCCACCTAGTAATGAACAAATTAACAAGACACCTACTGGGTTGTGTTAACAAAATTACCAAGTGTAAAAGGAACTAATTACTAGCCACTTCATCCAGACAAACTCAAAGCTGCATTCATAATGGGCTTTGTGGCTGACTTGATGTAGACTGTGAAGAAAAGGAACGAACAGGTGCCTGGTGATCAAAGACTCTGTCCTTGGTGATTGTTTTGGAAGTGGTGCCTGCTTCTCCAGAAGGCTGGAATGCTTCTAGAAGCCTTTCTTCCTTGCTGGTGAAGACGACTGCAACACTCACACTTTCTTTCAGAGATAACTGATTGTTATCCATAAAGTAGCAACTGAAGCATAAGGAAATACATAATAGAAATAGTAACCCTTTATCAAGAGACTTAGGCAGAAAACTGCCTCTGTAATTATGAGGTCAACTAGCCACATTCCCAAGGGGCGATTGTTATCCATAAAGTAGCAACTGAAGCATAAGGAAATACATAATAGAAATAGTAACCCTCTATCAAGAGACTTAGGCAGAAAACTGCCTCTGTAATTATGAGGTCAACTAGCCACATTCCCAAGGGGCCCTGACCCTGCGTCTGAAAGGATTCAGGCTCAGGGAAGGATTTCTGATAAAAATGAAAGTAGGATCCTCATTTAAATAATAAAGTTTTGGTGTTTACTCACATCAAATACTTCTTTTTGGATCATATTTGAAACAGACTGGTGGCAGTTTTTCAGGCTAGACAATTGTTTGGCCCCACGTTCATGAATTAAATCTAATTATATGTGATGAACGTATTTTCCTTTGAATTTATAATAAAACTCCAGAGGAATCTGAGGTAATTTTTGGACTATTTACTTTAAACTAAATATTTCAGTAATTCAACTGGGAAGTAAAATCAAACTGGGTTATTATAGAGGTTAATATGAGGTAGAAGAATACAAAATGCCTTTAGTCACTTCCTACATCCTCTCATCCATTCAGCAAGTGTTACTGAGTGCCTGTTACGTGCCCAAAATGTTCTCGATGCTGGATAGAAAGCAAGAATGAGGACAAGTGAAGTCTCTCTCACCATATACCAAAATCAACTCAAAATGGATCAAAGACTTAAATATATGACCTGAAACCATAAAACTCCTAGAACGAAACGTAGGGGCAACACTTCAGATGTAGCACTGGGCAACAACTTCATGAGTAAGAACCCAAAAGCACAAAAAGCAAAAGAAAAAATAAACAAATAGGATTGTATCAAACTAAAAAGCTTCTGCACAGCAAAGGAAACAATCAACAAAATGAAAAGACAATCCACGGAGTGGGAACTATTCAAACTATGCATCTGACAAGGGGTTAATACCCAGAATATACAAGAAACCCAAACAACTTAACAGTAAATACCACTACTACTACTACTAATAATAATCCAATTAAAAAATGGGCAAAGGAGCTGAATCGACATTTCTCAAGGGAAGACATACAAATGGCCACATACATGAAAAAATGCTCAACATCACTAATCATCAGGGAAATGCAAATCAAAATCATATTGAGATATCATCTCACCCCAATTAGCCCGGCTATCATCAAAAGACAGAGAATAACAAATGCTGGCAAGGATGTGGAGAAAGGGGAACCCTCCTACAGTATTGGTGGGACTGCAAATGAGTGACAGCCTTTATGGAAAATAGTACGGAGGTTTCTTAAACTACTACAGATAGAACTACCATATGATCCAGCACTTCCACTACTGCGTATATACCCAAAGGAATGGAAATCATCATGTTGAAGGGACACCTGCACTCCCATGTTTATTGCAGCTCTGTTTACAATAGCCAAGACATGGAACCAACCTAAATGTTGATTGACAGACAACTGGATAAAGAAATGTGGTATAGATACACAATGGAATGCTATTCAGCCACTAAAAAATAGAAGAAGAAATTCTGCCATTCACAGCAACATGGATGAATTTGGAGAAAATTATGTTAAGTGAAATAAGCCAGGCACAGAAAGAGAAATACTGTGTGTCTTCACTCATAATGGGAGTGAAAGAAAGAAGGAAAGAAGGGGCTTCCAGTCAAGATGGCAAAATACACAGTCCCTAGCATCACTTTATCCCACAAATATCAACCAATTTACAACTATTAAAAAGTAACGACAGCCAGGCTGGGGCTGCTAGAGCTCAGGGGAAGAGGAGGAGAGACCTATGGAGTTCATGAAGGCAGGAGGAGCCACAATGAGAGAAAGAAAGAACAGCTTCCACCATTTCAAGCCCTGGCTGCTTCAAGCCTGGAGCTGATGAACACATGGAACAAGGGCTGGAAAAAGCCACGGCTGTGCCCTTCCTATGAAGTTGCTTGGAGGTGGCAGGGGAGAAGAGGGCCTTGGCCCCCGGGCCAGCAAGACTACTAATAGGGTTCCCGTAGACCCACAAAGGAGCAAGGAGCCACGGACAACAGAAAAAAGGAACCACTTAGAGGCCAGTTAGTCATCACAAGTGACTGGCGAATGGCCCATCCTATGGGAAGTGTTTGAAGTACGGGTGGTGTGGGAGACTGGTCCACTGGGGGCACAGCAAGGACAGCTGATCTGCCTTCCAATTAATGTAGGACCACTCAGTGGAGGCTGGTCAAGAGTATAGAACTGCAACAGGTGCAGTTTGCTGAAAAGACTCAAGCCCAGACCAGAGTTTCCACACAATCCAGGTGTACTGGTCCTCACAAGACCCAGAAATACACGCAAGGTCAACCGTTAAAACCTGAGCTGCACAAAAAGCCTTCCACAGGGAATCAGCAGTAATGAAGCAATTTAGCTCAACTACAGGGCTCAAGTGCTGGTCACCACAGGAGGTTCCCCCATTTTAGACGTAACCATTTTAGACGTAACCAAAGGACAACAAATTAGTTCCAGTGTAGAGTTTAAGTGGTGGGAACAGCGAATAATCCAACACAGAGCTGAAAGAAAAAATGAAATACACACAGATCAGAGACAAAGTTAGATATTAACTAGTAAAGGTCTAACACCAACAAAGCACACCTATAAAACCTAGAAGAACCAGAAGCCCCCTGGGCTCCCAAGCCAGGGAGGGCATGGGTCAGCCACACCCACCACTGCTGACATCTGCAACCAGCCCAGTGATGACCACTGAGCTATCACAAGAAGTGTCCCAGGTTCCCAAGCCAGGGTGGTGGGGGGTCAACAGCCTCAGCCACGCCCCCCTGACATCCACAACCAGCCCAGTGATGACCACTTAGCTGCCACAAGAAGCACCCTGGGTCCTGAGCTGGGGTGGTTGGGGACTGAGGGCTTTGACCACACCTCCCTGATATCTGCAACTAGCCAAGCAATGACCACCAAGCTGCCACTGGAAGCACCCCAGGCTCCCGAGCCATGGCAGTGAGGGGTCAAGTGCTTCAGCCACCTCCCCCAACATCTGCATCCAGCCCAGCAATGACCCAGCTGCCACTTGAAGCCCCCTGGTCTTCCCTGCTGGAATGAATGAGGGGCCAGGGGCCTTGATCATGCTCTCCCTCCTCCCACCCTATTTCCCTTCCTTTCTCCTTCTCCCTTCCAGCCTCTCCACAACATCTCAGAGTGAGGCAAAGAGCTGGGGAAGCAACTAGGCAAGCAACTAGGCAAGTTGCCGCTACTGCCCTGTGGCCCTGAGGCATGGAGCTGAGGGGAGGTAAAGAGCACACCAGAAACACCATTTTCACATAGTAGCCTCCGTAGCCACCACAATTGCCACAATTGCATGGCTGCCACAAAAGTCACTAATCTCTATAGCAGCAGTCACAACCACTGTGCAGATGGCATGCCAGACTGTCAACTTCATTGACACAAGGAGCGGCATCAGCCGAGACCAAAAAAAAAGAAGAGGTCTTCTCTCTCCACAAAGCACACTCCAGAGTAATAGAAGAAGCATGTGATTTATGGTAATAGTGGAGGACTTGATCACACCTGTCTCAGTACTGGACAGATCACCTAGGCAACAAACCAATGGAGGAACAGTTAATCTATCAGATGGAGAGAACAAATCTATGGTTATTAGTGGGAGAGGGGGAGGGGAGAGGGGGAGGGGGAGGGAGAGCCAAGAGGGGAGAGATTGGATGAGGGACATAAAGGATAAGTATGATTTGTAACAATGAATATGCTAATCAAAAATTAAATTAAAAAATGGAAAAAATAAAAGAAGAAAGGAAAGGAAGGAAGGAAGGAAAGAGGAAAGGGAGGGAGGGAAACAAAGAAAGAAACAATAATAGGTTGAACTTTCAGAAGAAGAAAATAGGGGCCGGCCCGGTGGCGCACTGGATAGTGCGCTGCTTGGGAAGCGCGGCGGCGCTCCCGCCCGAGGGTTCGGATCCCACATACAGACCGGTTCCCGCTCACTGGCTGAGCGAGGTGCGGGAGCAACACCGAGGGTTGTGATCCCGTTGCCAGTCCCCGGTCCGGTATGGGGGCAACACTGAGGGTTGCGATCCGTTGCCGGACATGGGAAAAAAAAGACAAAAAAAGACAAAAAAAAAAAAAAAAAAAAAAAA
>NW_007726190.1:372001-385749 GCF_000696425.1 Galeopterus variegatus | reverse complement strand
AAAAAAAAAAAAAAAAAAAAAAAAAAAAAAAAAAAAAAAAGAAGAAGAAAATAGAACTGTGGCTATAGGAGAGGGGCAGGGGGAGGAGAAGGAGGTTAGGGAGAAGTCGGCTAAAGGACACAAAGAATCAGTACTTTTGTAGTGCTGAATATGCCAACCATCCTGATCTGATCATCACATATGGTGCACAAATACTGATAGTCCACTCTGTACTCCACAGATACGTGTGATCAATTGTTCAATATAAAAAAAAGGAAAAGAGAAAACTTTAAAAAATTTTTTAAAAATCCCTATACTGAAACAACAGAAATGCTAGGGAGCAAGAGCGACAGAAAGAAACAAACAAGGAAAAGATCTATAAAGATGGTTGCAGAGAATTACGAATGGTGTGAAGTAAAGGGCATAGAGGATGTGGCAGGGTAGTGGGGCGGGGACAGTAACACGAGGTGGGGGCAGGGAGGGTCAGAGCTGTGTTTTCCCAGTTCATCCAGTTTTCACTAGTCTAGATTTCATATGGGAAACAGCTTGAAGAGCCCATTTCCAATATCCTTATCAGCCACAGATTCTTTGGTTACACTTCTGCACTCCACCACGGTTTCGTTGCTAAGCTGTATGCACTAAGGTGGTGATCGTTGTCATTCATTTCTGTACTCTGTAGTACATTTTTCTCCACAGGTGTAGGGGAGGGCACTCTGTATTTGCCTCTAGGAAACCAGTGAGGTATCTCTACAGAGCACATGGCTGTTTTGCTAAATGGCAGCATATTGAGTGGATCTTAGCCTTAAGGCAAACTACCTGAGCAGTGAGCTCAAAGTGAGCACAGATGGAAACAGAGTCTGGTGTTCCAGAAAGTAATCTCTTGGTCAAGTTCCCCACTACCTAAACACATGCACTCAGGGTAGGAGCATAGTAGGAATGGCAGCTGGGATCAAGTCCTATGCGTTGGGAGTCATCAGAGCTCAGTGAATGTTCGTTGGATGTCATTAGTAAATGAATGAATTATTCAATGAATAAATTGAATAACTCTATGCTCTTGGAAATTATCTCAGATATTGGGGGTGGAATCAAGATGTGCCAGAAAAAAAAAAAAAAAGCAAAAAAACCCCAGCAACTCCCCCCGGCCCTATACACAGCTCATCTAATAATTTTTCCAAAGCACGACTGTAAAAAGACAATGAGGGCCTTCTCTAGATTGGTCTGACATAAATGTTTTTTGTCAACATTTATCTTCAGGAGACATTGCTTATGATACTTAAGTCCAAAAGCTTTGCATCTTACTTCTGAGAATGTGGAAGGTGTCTTTTCTTTTCTTTCGTAGCTGAGGCCATCCCAGAGTAAGGCAAATATGGGAACATTAGATTTTCTTGTTGGTAAAGTAAAGAGATGAAAACAGGAAAAAGTGGTAGCATCATACTCAGAGAACCATTTAGCAAATTGGTGAGTTTTGTGAGGGAGCAGAAAGAGCAATACACCAGGATCGAAAAAGCCAGCTGGTGGCTGTGGGCAAGTTAATTAACCCCCCTGAAGTGCAGCTTGTAAAATACACAGGATGCTTTATGTCAATTTTCGCACACACACGGCATATCCACATCTTTCCATGCATTTCTCTCCCATTTCTCCCATTTTACTGAATCACTGTATGTGAAGCTGAATTCAAGTCACCTCTTTTTAAAAATGCTTGTTGTAAGAGAAGTCTATAACCATCAAAACTCTCAGCAAGAATCACAACTTCCTTCATGTCTCAAAACCTAGCCCTCCCCAACCAAAAATCAGGATTTTAGGTAGAAGCCACTGACAGAGGAACTTTTCTTGTTTGTAGATCTTTTTGCTAATTTTCCTGAAATAGAGTTATCCTATCTCTGACTATTCTTATATACATGTAAAGAGAGATGTAAATCTAGGAATGGATGTAAACAGGGTCTATTTGCTTACATGTGGAGCTCATCTCGAGATGGTGCAGCTTTCGGAGACTTCCCTGTATTTTAGTCCTTTTGGGCTACTATAACAAAATGCCATCAACTAGTGCCTAATAAACAACAGAAATGTATTTCTCACAGTTATGGAGGCTGAGAAGTCTAAGATCAAGGTGCCAGGAGATTCAGTGTCTGGTGATGATCCACTTTCTGGTTCATAGATGGCACCTTCTCGCTGTGTCCTTACATGGTGGAAGGTGCAAGGCAGCTCTCTGGGGCTTCTGTTGGAAGGGCACTAATCCTATTGATGAGGGCTCTGCCATGATAACCTAATCACTCCCAAAAGCCCCACCTCCTAACACCATCACACAGGAGATTAGGTTTCAACATGTGAATTTGGGGGACACGTACATTCAGACCACAGCACCCTGAATTTTGTTGGCTTTGTGATCTGTACGAGAACCACTTTTCCTTCTTTTTTTACCCTTTTCTGACTCAGTCACCACTGAATTTTCAGTTTTAAATGCAGTTTCTGGCATAGAGTTGATAGATGTTCAATGAAAGATTGTGAGCTAAATGAGCGAGGCTGGGGAGAGAAGCAAGGAGGGAGGAAGGAAGGAAGGAAGGAAGGAAGGAAGGAAGGAAGGAAGGAAGGAAGGAAGGAAGGAAGGAAGGAAGGAAGGAAGGAAGGAAGGAAAGATGGAAGGAAGGAAGGAAGGAAGGAAGAAGTCATAGTCTCTTAGATCCTTCACTGTTAGAATCTGAATGGTGCCTGCTGGCTTCCAGAAGTAGCATCCTCATTTTCCATTGTATTACTATATACACTGGAGTTTTCTGCATTACCCTAGTGAATGCTTGTTTTACTTCCAATTATCCTGTAGCATCTGCTTTTTATGGTAGTGGTGTCCACTTGTTCCCAGATTCACTTTGGGAGTAGCTACAGGCCAATCAATCATATGTTAATACTTTTGGAGAGATTCTTCTCCAAATACATAATTGTTTGGAAATTTTATTCTGTCATTTGGCTTGAAGCACAGCATGTAGTTGTCACAAGGGGACATTTGCTCCGGGGGTGAGTGTGACATTGATAGGATCTAATTTCACACCCCATACAATAGGTTGAAGAGCATCACTAGTTTGAAAACCTTTAGCTTTGTCTGCTGCTTTGTGCCTTTTTGTTGCCAAACTCTTTTTCTTAGTTTGCTCTGCCAAAACTGGCAGGCTAACAACTTTAAAAAAAATTAGGCAGAGGATATAATTTTCTGTAGCATATGATGAAAGATGGAAAAAAAAACCCCACAAAAGTACTAAAATGTCTTTATAGAAATGCAAGGACTATAGGAGTTTGGCAAGAAGATGACTGTGTATCTGAGGGAAGGAGGTTATGACTATATTTAGATAAACAAAATCTGCTGAGATCATGTTCATTGCTAAGATGCCATCCTTAAAAGATAAATACCATAGATGATTGGATAAAGAAAAAAAGATAAAGAGATGGCATCTATATCAAAGTGTTTTTACACATATTAATGGGACGTTAATCAGCATTGAGATATGCACTAAGTTGAACTGTGGTTTAAGAGATAGTAGCATATACGAGCTGCACAATACACTGTCTGCTTTCAAGGTGCTTGCAATTTTGTGGTAGAAGCTACATTCTTCAAAAAATGTGCTACATCAGAGTTGATTTTGCCATATTTAATATTATTTTAATTTGCTTATTGTCAGGTTGTATCACAGACCCCTCTGCCCCATCCTGTGCAGGTCCTGAGTCAGGTAGTTGAAAAAATATTCTGGCGATGATAACAGGATAGACATGCTTTATTCCAGATGTGAGCTCTGCCAGCCAGCGGTTCAGAGCTGCTGCCAACCATACCAAAAATACACAAAAGTGGCAACAAGCCAAGGAGTATATGGGCTCACATGTGCATTAACACTACTCTTCCGTAACTTTTTTACAATGGATGTGCTGAATCATACCTAGCTTGATATGAGGTGAGAGGGCCTGACTAAACTAACTCCATTTTCCTCACACTTATACATAAAAAACTATTAATTGCTGGACTCTCTGGAAGATACAATGATACAAAGAACAGATGTGGTTTCAGTCCTACGGGAGTTTGTAAACTATTAGAAGATTCAGAGACAATTCTCATATGAGGCAGAATGAGATATTTACCAAATGAACAGTACCAAAAAATTCACATTAATTGCTGGACTCTCTGGAAGATACAATGATACAAAGAACAGATGTGGTTTCAGTCCTAAGGGAGTTTGTAAACTATTAGAAGATTCAGAGACAATTCTCATATGAGGCAGAATGAGATATTTACCAAATGAACAGTACCAAAAAATTCACTAGAAGTTCAGAGGAGAGAGAGATTAGTTCTTCCTCATATAATCAAGGCAAATGCTTTTGTGGAAGGTGGCCTTCAAACTGGGCTTTGAACATTGGGTAGGATTTCAGGAAGGAAAGGGAGGTCTGTAGAATTAACTGTAGAAGGGAGTGAATGATCAAAGATGAGAGGACAGAAAAAGCTGTCTTCTCTACCAAGCCCTCTTCTTTGCTGTTTCTCTGTCTCAGATGCTGACATCATCATCTCCACCTGGACACACAAGCTGGGGATCTGTAAGTTATTCATGACTCCTAAAGTGCCCTCACCCTCCCGATCTAATGAGTCACTACACTGTGCTGACTTCACTCCTTATACACCTGACAACTTGACCCTGTTTCTCCACTGTATGAGTCCTTTCTCTGTTGCTTATAACAGAATACCTGAAACTGGGTGATTTATAAAGAAACAAAATTTATTTCTTAACAGTTTTGGAAGGTGGGAAATCCATGGTCTAGGGGTGCATCTGGTGAGGGTTTTCTTCTGGATGGGAACTCTCTCCAGGGTCCCATGATGACCCAGGATATAACATGGCAAGGATGGCAAGAGCTCTCTCATATGCTGTCCTTATAAAGTCATCAGTCCAAACCCATGACAACCCATTAAAATATCAACCCATTTCTTTGTGAGTGAATTAATCTATTCACAAGAGCATAGTCCTCGTGATCCAATCACCTCTTAAAGGTCCCACATTTCAAATATCATAATTGAATTTCCCACCCTCTTAACACTGTTACAATGGGGATCAAGTTTCCAACACATAAACTTTGGGGGAAAAATTTAACCCATAGCATCCATCATCACTGAGTCTATCTTAACGAGAAAGTTATCACCTTATTGCTTAGATTAATGCAGATGCCTTTCTCTGCCCTCCTTGTTTCCGTATTGTACCGCCATAATAAGCCCCTCGTAGAGATGCTCTCAGAGAGGTGCTTCTAACGACTCTCCATTGGCTGTAGGATGAAGTGCAAACTCCTTAGCATGGCATGTATGTCCTCCCTGACTACCCCCTGCCTACCCCTCCATTCACAATGGTCTTTTCTTAGTAGATAAATGAAAGATTATCACCATTATTTTTGCATGGAAATAATATAATAAAAGAGAAGAACGAATTTAGTCTCTCCTTGCAGGAAATATTGAAGAGTAAAATATTGACATACTTTGATGTCAGCAGACATGGATTTGAATGCTAGATTTGTCACCAAATGGCTGAATAACTTTGGGCAATTTACATAATGACTATAAGCCTCAGAAGTGTTTGGTGAATATTAAACTCAATAATGCAGGCAGAGTGCTTAACAAAATTGCTGGAACGTAGTACAACTGTACATGCTCAATAAATGGTAGTTTATTATCTTTTTTCCTCCCTTTCCCTTCTCAACAAGTATACATAACTTTTTAAATTTCGAATTGGGAAGTTTTGATTAAGAAATACAGCAAGTCACACAGCAAGAGGAAAAATTTAAGCTCTTGAGTATGAGAATAAAACAGGTACTCTGTTAAATAAAATAATTGTGATTTCTCTTGAAATAAATGAAGTAAAATATATTGAGTTTTAGAGGAAAAAATGTTTTAAATTATCTTCAGCCCCCAAATTATCTGAATAGAATAAAAAAGAGGTAGATTAAAAACAAGATACATATTTAAAATAAGTGGGGAAAGGATGAAAGAGCTGAATGAATTAATTTTAGTAAAATTAGATTAAGTATTATTAAGAAGGAAATTTTCCCTTACAAAAATACATTCCTGAAGTCAGATGGGAATGGCCATGACAATATGATGAATAAATATAAAATGGCAAAAATCCTGAACATTTATATTTTTCATTTTATTTAAACAACAAAATGCAGATAAGAAAGTCTGTAATTATAAATTAATGAAGACCTTTTGGGAAAAGAAAAAAAAGTAATTGACAAAAAATTCTCAGTCAAAGCTTGAAATATGGAAAATTAAAAAGTCACACACGGGCCGGCCCGGTGGCGCACTGGATAGTGCGCCGCTTGGGAAGTGCGGCGGCGCTCCCGCCCGAGGGTTCGGATCCCACATGCAGACCAGTTCCCGCTCACTGGTTGAGCGAGGCGCGGGGGCAACACTGAGGGTTGCGATCCGTTGCCGGACATGGAAAAAGACAAAAGACAAAAAAAAAAAAAAAAAGTCACACACATCCAAGGGTGAAAGTGAATTGGCTTTCACTGATGAAGCTATTTATAATCCCTTGTGAAATGTGCTGGAGGATTGGAAGCTCTCTAAGATGAATGGGAAATGCAAGAGTGACTCTACTAATCTTGGTCTCACCTAGTAGGTATGACGTCAATGCTTGGTAAAATTAAGAGATTATGATGTACATGTTTAGACAGGTGTGAATACTTTAAGAGTCAGTGTGACCAAAACTACTCTCTGGAAGTAAATTAGGCACTAATTGAGGACTGTATTGATTAACTTTTTCAGGCATGTAGGGATTTATGTTAATTAATAATAGTGATAGCTAGTATTTATTAACTATGTAGTATGTGAACAGTGCTGTTCTTAGTGCTATTCATGTACAAATCTATTTAATCCTCGTATTAGTCTTGTGTGGCATATACTACTATTATCTCTAATTGATACAGATAGGGAAACAGGCAAAGTGGCAGAAGAACTCGTTCAAAGTTAATTGTGGCAGTGACACAGTACTTGCTGATTGCCACTAAATGGGGCAAAAGAGTTTATTCGCTCATCCAGCAACTATTTAGCTCCCACCTTTTCTGTGTCAGGCACCATGCTTAGTAATGGGGAAATCCCGGTATAAACAATGGAAACAAAAATTCTGCACTCATGAGACTGAAATCTACTTCCAAATATTAGGGCCAGAGTCCTCAGGGCCTAATGCAATGGCCAGCTGCACACTGCTTGCAGTCCTGACATACCATAGGTACCAGTCAGGCTTCTGTTTATCATCACTAAATCCAATCATCAGATGGAAGGCCGTTGCTGATCTCTGGATTTAAATATTCTCCAAATGGAGCTCAAGAATCTTAAAGCTAGAAAACTAACATGAGAGCCAAGACTTGGATGTAACTATCTAATTTCCTTATGGATCCTGGAAGAGACACTGGAAGAAGCCCTTCTGGGTTATTGTATATTGAAGTGGCCAACTTTAAAGTCAGACTGTTTAGGTTTGAATTTCAATCCTGATTGAAATGGCCATTCCCATCTGACTTCAGGAATGTATTTTTGTAAGGGAAAATTTCCTTCTTAATAATACTTAATCTAATTTTACTAAAATTAATTCATTCAGCTCTTTCATCCTTTCCCCACTTATTTTAAATATGTATCTTGTTTTGGACTTTGGACAAGTTACTTAACCTCTCAGTAAAAGGGGGAAAGTACTAGGCACCATCTCGGAAAGTGGTGGCGAAAATTAAATGAGATGTCCCAAGTACAGAGCAAGTGCAGCGTGTATGCTAGTGATGACAGCAGTGATGGGGTTACTGGTTATGATGATGATGATGACACCGGCAGCAGGCAAGTGGCATGGAATGGGCTAGTTTGTTGTTGGCACACACGTTCTCTCTCCTCCTCTTTCCCCAAAGCCAATTCCTTGGTATTCAGGGCCACCATGCTACACAAGTTGCCAGTTTTTAAAAACTTCATTTTATTTTTAATTGAAAAATGATAATTGCATGTATTTATGGGGTACAATGTAATGTTCTGATACATATAAACTCACACATTGCAGAATGATCAAATCAGGCTGTCGTGTCTGTCATCTTTCAGCAAAGGCAATAACATGTTTAAAAAAGCACTAGGAATCACTTTTACCCATTGAATCCATTATGGCCCAGTCACTGCCCTGTGCCTAAATCATGCATTAAATGTATTTAATCCCGTCAACAGCTCTACCAAGAAACAGACATTCAGACGACTTAAGAAGCAGCTAGAAATAGGTGAGAAAAAGAATTTGAAATCACGTCTGTCTGATTCAAAGTCCATGAGTGTTCACTTTACACTGCAGCAGAATGCTGAGAGAGATAATCAACTATGCAGTAATTATTTATTAAGTGCAGAGTGGGTACTAAATGTGTTAAATCACAGTATTATAGATTGCACTGCCCGCTCTGCAGAGACAGAATGACAGAAATTTAGTATGCACCCAGTGAATGGAAATGGGAAATTGCTACATATGCAAAGTGACCTTTTTCCCTTTTCCTTTGACATGGTATTCATTTTTAAAATGACACTAAATATGAAGGTCTGCTTAAATTTACTTATTAATTACTAATAATTAATAATTGTATTATCAAAATAATAATTTTTAATAACAACCTTTTATTGTGAACTGCTTACTAGATGCTAATGCTGTTGTCCTTGAGGTGTCCAGCTTCTGTTTTTCATTAATTTATGTATACTCTTTCTCCCCTTATGAAAAACTTCCTCCTTCCCTGGTATATAAGCTTAAGCATCTTATTCCTGAATTAGCGATATCTGGGATCTAAAGAAAGATGGAAGAGCTCAAGATGTTTCATTAGATGTTTCTACACTAAATGTGGGTTACAAACACTTATTCACTTTAAGAGAGCAGCTTTTAGAGTCCTCAACTATTGCTCCCATTTTTGACCCCAGGAAGGAGGAAGAAGATTGTAAATAAAACACTGAAAGATTATTTGAGATTTTAAAAACAAAATTTATTTTAAATAATTCCAAATTTATAGAAGAGTTACAAGAAAAGTCCCCAAATCTCCATATCCTTTTTACTTAATTTCTTCAACTGCTGTTTAAAGCATTTTTCTCCCCTGCCATTGTCTTTGTCTCTGTTTCTGTCTGTCTGTCTGTCTGTCTCTTTCTGCCTCTTTCTCTCTCTTCTGTCTACACTCATGCATGCGGGCACATACACAGACACACACAGACACACAGACACACACAGACACACACACACACACACACACACACTCCTACACACCTCCATTAACATTGGTATTGTTCTAAACTACACACACACACACACACACACTCCTACACACCTCCATTAACATTGGTATTGTTCTAAACTGTTTCACAGAAAATTGAAAACACAAAACCCTAACATTTTAAAAAACTTCTGTGTTTATTTCTCAAAACCAAGGATACTTCTACATAAGTATCATATAAACCCCCAAGTCAGTAAATCAACACTGATATGATACTGCCATCTAATCAACAGACCTAATTCAAATTTTGTCAATTGTCCCAATAAAATTTCCCCTTTCTGGTCCAGGATCCCATCCAGGAACACTCACTACATTTACTGTCATGTCTCTTTGCTCTCCTCCACCTAGAATAGTCCTATGGTCTTTTCCTGTCTTTTATGTCCTTGACTGATTTGTAAAGAGTCCAGTTTTTACATTTTGTAAGTTGATCCTCCACCTGGGTCTGTTTTTTCCTCATGACCAGACTCACTCAGATCATGCTCTGCTGGCAGAAATATTACAGGACAGATGCTGTTCTTCTCCAGTACATCATATCAGGGGCACATAATAACAACCTATCACATCTCTGGTGACATTAAACTTGGTCATCTGACTATGTTGATGTCTGGCAGATTCCCACCATATTGTCAACATTGTCCTTTGCAATCGACTAGTATTTTATATTCCGAGAGTACACGGTATTTCGCCTTAACAATCCTCCACCCACTGTCTTCGGCATCCATTGAAAACTGCTGCCTGAATCAATTGCCACTGTGCTAGTTGCTTTATGGTAATTTTCTACTTCCATTATTTCTTCTACATTAATTAATTAGTGTTCTATTTAAAGAAAGAATTTTTTCTTCTCCTAGCCTACATTTTTGGGTCAATATGGGCTCACAGATTTCAACTTAATTTAATCTGTTGTATTTCATTATTATCATTATGTTGATGCTTAAACTCTTCCCTATATGGCCAAAGGCAGTCCCCTCCCCATGTCCTTCTGACATCTTTCCAACATTCTTTGAGCTTTTCCTCACTTTTTGGTCACAAGCTATTTCAGGTTCATTTTGTACTTTATCAACCCTAGCTCTGAAATCACTCATTTTTCCAAAGAACCCTGGTTCCTTTTAGTGGAGAAGAGCATTTAGAAACCAAAATCTGGATGTATGTTGTGATCAGTGCTACTGGGGTATTGTTGTTTCTCAGCCTTCTCAGCAGATAGGGCTAGAAATAATTTTTTAAAAATGTACACACAAATATACATCTATATAAATATGCATATACACTTAAACCTATAAATATTTCTGTATATATGTGCACATGTTAAAAAACAGGGAAGCAAAGGAATGGGAAGAGAAGAAAAATATCAGGGAGGAAGGAGAAGGAAGGAAAATATTAAAAAGAATTTAAAAATGTGAGTAATAACCAATTAGTGTTGGTTTCCATACTCGTAATCAAATTTGAATTTTACAGAGGGAAAATACATTAAGAAAGTAACTGGGGCAAAAATGTGACTTTTTACTGTTCAGACTATGTTATGGCAAATAAATTTCGCAAAGGACTTTCTGGTATATAAATAAAGAATGTATGTATGTATCTATCTATCTATCATCTGTCTGTCTGTCTGTCTGTCTATCTATCTATCTATCTATCTATCTACCTATCTATATATCTGTTTGAATAAAACCTAAGGTTGAATGTACACTTTAGACCAAATTCTTTAAAGGGGTGAGTATTTTGCCTGTTAATTTAGGTTTTCCAAACTTTGAAAGCAGTTACCTGCCCAGTTTGAGTAACTGTTCAGAAAGAATTCACTGATCTTTTTCATTGGATGTAATTTATGTGTAAAACTTATGGGGTATTTATGTGATATATGTATATATTCTCCATGAAATACAGGGGCAGAGTCATTCCACAGCAGAAGTCAGTGCTTTCTAGGGTTCTTATCTAGGTAACACAAGTAGTGGCAGGTTAGAAGGGACTACAAGATTCACTCTTAAGGTATAAAGGTAAAGTCATTCAGAGGAAGCCATATGGACTGACAGAAAAAGGCCCCATAACAAAAATATTAATAATAACACAACAACTGTGTTTTGTATATGCATGTGTTCTAGTAAAATGTATGCAAATGTAAACAAAGCACATTAATTTATTTTCTCTAAAGCATAAACAAACATTGCCTTGTTTGGCAGAATTTGCAAAATGCATATTGCTCCCTTTGGCTTTTTTCTTTGCTACAATAGAAGTATGTTTTGTATTAAATCTATTGTTACTAGGAAATTAATCCCAAAATATGCCAGTGTGGCTTTTCATAGTATTAAGAATCCTTATTTCATATGAAAAAATGCAGCTGTGGCCAAACACCACGTCAGCCCCTGGAAATTAAAAAAAAAAAGAAAAAGAAAAAGAAAAAAAGAACGTTTTCCCTTAAAGTTGAATGCAATGGACATGCAAGAAGATGCTGGAAGAGTTGAGCACCATAAGTCTATATAGGAAGCAGTTAGTCAACTAGGGGATATCAAACCATGTGTGGATCTGGAAGACATTATGATGAGGCGTCACACCAGGGGTGGTTTGCTATTGTTTGCTTGCAAAGTTACAGGGGACTCTGCCATCATCTGCTGAAGTTGCTAAAAATAAATCCTCTCAGATACCAATTATTTTCTTGGGATAGAATAACTGAACTATCAGATAAAGGTAGCGTGGGTGACACAATCATTCTTGACTTTAGCCAACCAGTTGATGGGAACCAGAGTAATCATCAAGTCAGAATGTGCAAAGGCAGTCACCTGCCAAATGGCCTGTGAGACAGAGTAGTGAAGACAAAGTGAAGGGGCACAGACCCTGAGGAAGAACCAATAAATGACCATGCCACTCTCAGAGCAAAGTTCTAGGCTCTGTCAGGCCTTCAAGTGACTGGGCCATGACACACTATTAGCTTCAAATGCGAATGCTGTAAGAGCTTCTGTCTTAAAGCGTCCTTGGATAGGGTTGAAATGGAAGTGTTTTCAGATGCTTCTCTATTAGAACAAAGAGGCTGCACCTAAAGTCAAAGAGAATTGCAGCTATTGTCTGCAGGAACAAGGGTTAAAAGGCCCAAATTTTATTACTGAGAACTTGCAGTACATTTGCCCTGAATTTTTACTGGCTACTTGTACTTGTGAAGTTCTGAGGATACCTTTTCATCCTTACCCCATGCAAAAATATAAGTTCCACGAGGGCGGTGCTTTTATTTATTTTTCTCTCTGCAGTATCCCCCATTCTGAGAAAGGTACCCAGCACACAGTAGGGGCTTAACAAGGTTTGTTGACTGAATACCTCATCATCACAAACGTCAATCAAGTGCCTATTATGTATTTGGTGCTGACCTGTGTCCCACTTTCCTTCTCTGTATGACAAGGGCAGAGTGAAAAAATACGAAAACTCCACTGTAAGCGGTAGAAACTTCTTGGGCGAGCACACAAGACTTTTTGCCTGCTGCCTCCACAGTGCTAAAAAAAAAAAAAAACCCTTCTGCCTTCACGCCCTCTACTCACATGGGGCAAAAGCCCCTTTCATGGTAGGATCTGGTAAGCCAGGTGGCTGAAACTTGCCTTGGGAAATTTAACCAGGTACAATTACTGATGGTTACAGCCTCAGTCTGCACATTGCTCCTGACACTGTGCACATTTCCTGAAATCTTTTGATGGGAAATAGGAGCTTTAATGACTCAGGACCAGAAATTGATGGACCTTAGAAATAATGCTGGGCTGGATAACAAGGAGCCAAAATGATTGGAAATTGTGCAACAAGTTAAATAATCTGAACAGACTTGGAGGCTCCAGAAAAGGATTTTAGAGGTTATGGTTGCAGACGTCTTCCAAATGAAGGACAAGAGAAACCCATCTCTGACACTGATGATCTGGGAAATGGGATGAATGGCCAAAATTGAAAATAAACTGGTGTCCTGAATAGGAAAATAGATTTTTTTTTTACCTACCAGACTGCCCTGTGGTATTTGGGTTTTTGCCTTTGAACAAAAACATTCCTCAAAATGAAAAAGAGCTGTAAAAAAATGCTACAGTCCTGGTGTACTACATAAATTTATGGCCTAATGGAAATACAATGCCAACAGCCTACCAGAAAGAAATCAGATTGCAAACATCAGAATTCCATTGCCCAAGTATTTCCAGACAGTACCTTGGCATTGGCCAAACTTTGAGTTTTGGTTAGAATTAAGAAAAACATAATTGAAGAAGGTCTGCTTTTGGAGGCCCCTCTGTTATGCCAGATTTGATTTTTCTATAGCACCTTTTATGTGAACATCTTGCAAATGCTAATTAATCCTCATAACAGTCCTTTGAGTTAGCAATGCAGCCCTTGATACCTCAGGTTGAATGAGCTGAGGAAAGGAGTAGAAATACATCTTATAGCCTGAAAGAGAAGCTTTTCTATCGTCAATTTCCTAAGAAAAGCACTTTTAAAGAACAAGGAAATCCCTACAATTGAATAATCAGATTGGAAGAAAAAAGTTGGTA
>NW_007726190.1:366857-371484 GCF_000696425.1 Galeopterus variegatus | reverse complement strand
CTTTTAAAGAACAAGGAAATCCCTACAATTGAATAATCAGATTGGAAGAAAAAAGTTGGTAACATTCTTGTCATGATATTTAAACTTGTAGGGGAATGAGCTTGGGATGTGATTTTGAAAGAACTATAGAACTCTCCTGTTCGTGATAAATTCATCTATGAATCTCTTTTTAACATTAGCTTTGCTTGTACTGATCATTTATTTACGTGTCTTTGACCAAAAGGGAAAAAAAGCCTCATAATTTAATTTAATACATTCTGTTGTGTGGTACATCTGATGCCAGAGGGTTAAAACCTGGACTTAACTTCTTAGAGAAGGAAAAGTTGCATTCACCAGGCTGAGCTCCAGTGAGCATATTTTTTATTTTTTTTTATTTTTTTTTTACTTTTTGTGGCCATGTGTGCTTTGTCCATCTATAGGATTTTAGACCTGAGTAAGTAAATATGGTTTGGAATAACTTACGTGGAGAGTGTTTGGTAAATGACTGAAATTTACTCCACACTGGAGAGATGTCTAAGGAGGACACAGCCACTCTCTGCCTGCAGTCTCCCCCCCCTCCCCCCCCCGTGAGTGGTGGGTGTGCAGGGGGAAACTCTTCGGCAATCACACACTCCACAGATCTGGGGTCAAAGGCCCCGGGGTAGTGGGGTCTGATAAGTTAGGTTGCTGAATGGTTCCTGGGTTGTTTAACCTCAAAATCAGGGTGTGCTTTTCTCCTTCACTAAAATCCCAATGCTCTCCCACCATGGGCTTCGGCAAGTTCTTGACTAGACAGGGATGGCTGGTTTATGATTGACACTGATCACATGAAGTAGTGACATTTGAAAATATAGACAAATGCTCAATATTTCAACTCCAGACTCAAGAGATTAAAGAGTTAAATATATAATAATACCATAAATATTTTAATCTAAACTCACTAAAGTGAGTGGAGAAGGACTTTAGAATAATTAAGGTTTTCGATACCTGTGGGTAGCATACTAGAGTTTGTCTATCACAACCTTATAATATCAGTTTTAAATCTACTAGTTTGGCAATTATTTAAGAGAAAATGAGGGTAAAACTCACAAAGCCAGTTGTCTTAGTTAAATTCATTTGCATTTCATTTATGGTCTATCTTAATTCTTTCTTATGAACTATTTTATTTTCACTCAGACATGTACAATTAATTCCATTGTCCAAATTCCTTTGTATAAGACCAGTCTAATTGCATTGTATTGCTATGCAAAAATGTTTGTCACTGGCACAGAATATCTTGTTTTTCTCTGAGATGACATAGATAGCAAACATGTCTTTCCCTCGGTCAGTGGCAATGCATTAAAACACTCAAGCTGAGGCTGCCTGTGGGTCTGACATACTTTTGAAGATGCAGAAGAAGCCAGCTCTGCTAAAACCAGTAAAACAAAAAATGTCCCCAAAGACCCAATCAGCTCAGTTCTCTTTTAATTCCAAAAGGTGAAACTGAACACACTCAAACTCAAGAGGCAAGAAACCACTTCTTCCTTGGCGCTCCCAGTGGGGATCCTGTGCATTCTGCCATCACAGCCCACAAAGAGAAGGCACAGATTGGAGACTAGAATACATTTTTACTGTCATTAGACTTGTGCTTAGAAAATAAAAGACTCCAGATCTTCCCACAAGAAGAGGAACTGCACAGTCAAGAGTACAGATTTTTAATTAGCATATACATTATTACAAATCATGATTTTTCTTTATGCCTTTTACCTGACCTGTCCCTCCCCAAACCCCCCCTTCCCTCCCCCCATCTCTAGTAACCTTAGGTTTGTTCTCTCTTTCTGAAAGTTCAACGAATTTTTGTGCTCCTTCCTTCCTTCCTTCCTACCTCCCTTTCCTCCCTCCTTCCCTCCCTCCCTTTCTTCTTTCTTAGCACCCAGTTATAAGTGAGAACATGGTATTTCTCTTTCCTAGTTTGGCTTATTTCACTTAACATAATTTTCTCCAGACTCATCCATGTTGTTGCAAATGGCAGAATTTCATTCTTTTTTATGGCTAAGTAGTATCCCATTGTGTATATATACCACATTTTCTTTATCCAGTCATCTGTTGATGGACACTTAGGTAGGTTCCATATCTTGCCTGTTGTAAATAGAGCTGTAATGAACATGGGAGTGCAGGTATCCCTTTGACATGATGATTTCCATTCCTCTGGATATATGCCCAGTAGTGGGTTTGCTGGATCATATGGTAGTTGTTTGAGAAACCTCTGTACTGTTTTCCACAATGACTGTGCTAATTTATAGTCCCACCAACAGTGTAGGAGAGTTTCCCTTTCCCTGCATCCTCACCAGCATTTTTTATTCTTGGTCTTTTAAATAATGGCCAGTCTAACTGGGGTGAGATGATATCTCAATGCAGTTTTGATTTCCATTTCTCTGATGACTTGTAATGTTGAGCATTTTTCCATGTACCTGCTGGCCATTTGCATGTCTTCCTTTGGAAAGTGTCTATTTATCTCATTTGCCCATTTTTTAATTGGATTTTTTTTTTTTTATTGTATAGTTGTTTGAGTTCTTTGTATATTCTGGATATTAATACCTTGTAAGATGTATAACTTGCAAATATTTTCTCCTGTAGGCTGTCCTTTCACTCTGTTGATTGCTTTCGTTGCTGTAAAGAAGCTTTTTAGTTTGATATAAACCCACTTATTTATTTTTTCTTTTGTTGCTAGTGCTTTTGGGGTCTTATTCATAAAGTCTTTGCCTAGTCCCATTACCTGGAGTGTTTCCCATATATTTTCCTTTAGTAATTTTATGGTTTTAGGTCTTATATTTAAGTCTTTAATCCATTTTGAGTTGCTTTTGGTATATGGTGAAAGGTACAGGTCTAGTTTCATTTTTCTGCATATGGATGTCCAATTTTCCCAGCACCATTTATTGAAGAGGCAGACTTTTTCCCACTGTATGTTCTTGCTGCCTTTGCCAAAGATCAGTTGGCTGGATGTATGTGGGTGTGGAGTACACTAACACTTATAAAACAAATGTATTTCACAGGGCCTAGTTTCCAAAGCTCTGCAGTTTCAGGTTTAGCCTAACTCCTTAAAATTACATATAGAAATGTTAACCTTGCAAAAGACAGGAAAATTTCCCCAGGCTAAAGCCTGTGATATAGATATAGAATTGTAACACAGCAAAATTGCTGGCTCAAAGGGTAGACGTCCTTGGTGCAGGTTAACCTTACTTAATTGTTATGTAAACATACTAAGGAGATTGCTGTAGGGAAAGAAAATGTTTGCTAAGAACAAGCTTTTGTTGGTGGATGAACTTAACCTTTTGCAAATTGCATTATGGAATGTCACTTTGTTATTTCACTGATGTTACCAGCTTCTATTGTTAAACTGTGCTTAGCCATAACTCCCCCAGTGTTGCTTTTCTGTAACTTTCTTGTTTGGAGAATAAATACTGAGACAGAACCCCAGCTCAGTGTTAATTTCCCAAAGGAGGAATGCCTCTCTCTTGAGGGTTCCAGGAAGGTAACCTATTCGGGTGTCTCACTGCTCAGAAGAGATGGGCTTTGAGTAATCCTTTTTGCATCTCTGTCACCCAGAGAAGAGAGGTGACAAAGCTGTGTGAAGCAAAGCAACATGTGGGTTGATTCCCAGGTTTTCTATTCTGTTCTATTGCTCTGAGTGTCTGTTTTTATACCAGTAACACACTGTTTTGGTTACAATTGCTTTGTAAGAGTACAGACTTTAAAAGTGGAATTGTTGAGTTCAAATAGTAGTTCTGCCACCTCCTATCTTGTATCACAAATGAGTTACTTAATCTCTCCATCCGTCTGCTTCCTATAATGAGCATAATTATAGGACCTACTCTATAGGGTTGTTATGAGAATTAGATGAGTTAAGGTGGGTAAAGCACATAGAACAGTGTCAAGCACAAATGAACTCAAGTTTCCTTAAAAATATAAAGTGATATAGACATACAAATACTCACTAGCATCTCTCCAGGTAGTTTGAAATTTTGCCCGAAGTTTGATTTTGATAAAAATTTAGATCATAATATACTTAATGGATGTGTTCAATCCCCATCTCACTTATTCAGTTTTGTAGCTTTATAATATCTTTTAGTAATATCTTTTCTTTTACCTGACTTATTTCTAATTCAGCAAAAGTTGAACAGAAACACCTATTAGCAGAATATTCTTATATTATAAAGTATTATTGAATACTAGAATATTTTTGCCTTGCTCCCCTTTGAAGTTTTATAAAAGATTTCATTGTAGTCACCAACTGGAAATATACCATGCTTTGCATTCTGTGGGGTCAATGAGAACCGTAGAGCTATTTGTATCAACAACATTAAGAGAGAATGTTCCCATTTCTTTTTATTTTAATAAACTTCCCCAATATCCTTCTCAAATTACCTTGACAACTGCTACATATTATTATTTAGAATGGCTGGTTCTAAATCTCTCAATTGTATAATTCATCAAGCAGCTTCAAACACATGCTAACACAGAATAAAGGGAAACTCATGCTCACCTTATATTATTTGAATACAAAAGTAGTTTCTGATTGTGTTTCATTTTGCAGTTAAATTTTATTCTAGCTACCAACTGGAAATATACCACACTTTGCATTATTCTATAGAGTCAACATAAGCATGAA
>NW_007726190.1:352524-366408 GCF_000696425.1 Galeopterus variegatus | reverse complement strand
TCATCAAGCAGCTTCAAACACATGCTAACACAGAATAAAGGGAAACTCATGCTCACCTTATTTGAATACAAAAGTAGTTTCTGATTGTGTTTCATTTTGCAGTTAAATTTTATTGTAGCTACCAACTGGAAATATACCACACTTTGCATTATTCTATAGAGTCAACATAAGCATGAAAGATATTAGAAATGTTTCCTCAAAGCTATATTTCCTAGCAGTCAAGTCTGCTAGGTAATTAGGAGCCAAGGCAGTGAGGCAGTGATAGTCACTTAATTTCTAAATCTGTAATTGGCCACAGTTGAGAGAGTGGTAATAACAGTGGTCATTGGGTGTTGAGAAAGGTTATAACTAGTATTTACAATCAAAAATATTCCTGGAGGAAATAAAATTCATTGGAACACACCAGGGGTCTTCAAAAAGCTCATTTTTTTGAAGTATCCTTGTAAATATAACACAAATTTTGTTCTAGAGATGGCATCTGTTACTTCATCAATGAAATAAATGTTCCTTATGGTTAGCATTGTGTGAAGTCTTAATATACCTTTGTCTAATGGAAGAGATCATGGACAAGCACCCCTACCACCACTTAAAATCCCAAAATACTGAAGGTTTATTTATTCTATTTTAAATGAGCTTGATAAAAAACAATTTTAAAAATGTGTCTATTAACATGCTGTATTAGTCTGTTTTGTGTTGCTATAACAGAATACCTGAAACTAGGTAATTTATAAAGAACAGAGGTTTATTTGGCTAACGATTCTGGGACAGCTGCATCTGGCATGGGCCTCAGGCTGCTTCTGCTCATGGCAGAAAGCAGCAGGCAGCCAGTGGGTACAAGCAGATCACATGGTGAGAGGAAGCAAGAGAGAGAGAGAGGAGGTATCAGGGTCTTTTAAACAACAAGCTCTCATGGGAACTAATAGAGTGAGAACTCACTCACTACCCCTCCTCCCCCAGGGAGAGCATTAATCCATTCATGAGGGATCTGCCCCCATGACTCAATCAGTTTCCAATACTGCCACGTTGGGGATCAAATTTCCACATGAGTTTTGGAAGGGACAACACATCCAAACTCCATCACAGAGGAATGATTCAATAGAGTAATATATACCATCTTTAATATATTTTAAAAGGTACAAATATGGAACTGATAGAGCGAGAACTCACTCATTAATCCCCCCTCCCCCAGAGAGAGCATTAATCCATTCATGAGGGATCTGCCCCCATGACTCAATCAGTTTCCAATACTGCCACGTTGGGGATCAAATTTCCACATGAGTTTTGGAGGGGACGACACAGCCAAACTCCATCACATGCTTAATATATTTTAGAGCTTAAAAGCCCACTATTTTTTTGCTGAAGTCTTAGTTCATTTTCTGGTGCTCCAACAGAATACCACAGACTGGGTAATTTATACAGAACAGAAATTTATTTGGTTCATTGTTCTGGAGGCTGGGAAGTCCAAGACCATAGCACTGGCATCTGGAAAAGATCATTCTACGGTGGAAGAGCAGAAGGCAGAAGAGAGCACAGGAGACAGGAAAAGGAAATTGGGCCAAATTTGCTTTTATAACGGATCCATTCTCACAATAACTAACCCAGTCTCATGGTAATGACAATTCATTCATGAGGACAGAGACTTCATAACAGCTTAAAGGCCCCACATTATTAAATCTCAACATGAGTTTTAAAGGGGACAAACATTCAAACCATAGCAGCTTGGTTCTCTGCTACCAACTTTTGAAGTATTTTTTTCTATTATCTATGGTAAGAAAAAAATTGGTCGATTTATTAAATCATGATGATAATAATAATATATTACTAACAGCACTAATTAACATTGAGTTTTCATCATATATGAAGCATGTCAGTAAGTTGTATATTCATTGACAAATTTAATTTCAGATTAATGCTATAATGAGGTACTATTATTCCAATTTTATAGATGTGAAACTGAGGCCTAGAGGTATTAAGTGACTTAAAGATTAGGTATTTGATAATGCTAGAACCAGGATGTGATTGACTTAGAAGACTCATTTTATTTTATTTTATTTTATTTGGGGGAGGCAGCTGGTAAACATGGGAATCCAAACCCTTGACCCTGGTGTTATCAACACCACTCCCTAACCAAGTGAACTAACCAGCCAGTCCAAAGACTCTTCATTTTAAATACTCTCTCTCATAATATATGTGTGTGTGTGTGTACATATATATATACAGATGCTGAAGAAGAATTAAACCCACATCTACTTTAATTATACTCAAACATGTTATGCATATCTACACTTTATAAGAGACACCTGGGAAACAGCAAAAAATGGATTCTGGATACAAAATGTTTATTCATTCATTACGGCTCATTCTCCAACTGGAGTTTAAAATGTCTGTTCAATAAGCAACAGAACTTGAAAACAATCACTAATCATACCTCTCTTTTGTCAAAATTTTGAACCAACTGATAAATGCATATGAAATTTGATAGTAATCAACCTGTTACACTAACTTCAGACAGCTTGGAACCAAGGTCACATGCTGGTTTTCTACTCTTTCTCTTTGAGTTGAACTTACGTACTTGGTCACAGAGCAACAGGGCAGTGACAAGCCTCCCAGGCAGAGGCAGAACACGCTGGGTAGGCAATCAGGTAGCAGAGGCAGGGCTAGATCATCAACGAGCCTGGCCTATACCTGCATTCCTCATCCTCACCAACCAGATGAATCTTCCTTCCTTCTCATGGAGGAGAAAGTAAAAGAAGTGAAGGCAAGAGCTGAAGTTACTTTGGAAAAACCCAGTTCTCTTTAAGGGTTAAAAAAAAAAAAAAAGCAGTATCTTTGGGGGCGTGCAAACATCTTCCCCAACAAAAAAGAAATTAAAAAGTTATATTATTATGAGATTCAGAAGTTTACAACTGCTCATCTTACTGGCAGTTTGCATAATGATCATTTGCAAAAATTCTGGATTCACAGTAAGGGTTCGAATGCTGTCTCTTCTACTTCATGGCTTAGGTAAGCAAATACCTCGAAGTCTCAGTGTCCTCATCTCTACTTAAAGTTGCTGTTGGTCTGCTGATTGATCATACATTGAATATAGAGAATAATTTTGATATTGATGCACAATTAACATTCAATACATATGTGCTGATAATAAGAAAAAGATTATCTTGGAAGTTTAAGAGTCTTGCTGAATCAACTTCAACTAAGATATTTTGAATTTCTTACCTTCTGAAAGGCTTAACCTTGTTTTATTTAATCTTCTACAAATCCTGGGTGCTAGATTTTGTTATCCCTAATTTCAGAAGATTAATCGGAAGCCTATAGAAACTAAATACCTCATTCAGTCTACTTGGCTAATAATCAGAGCCGGGTTTCAAACTCATGTCTTCTAACTTGGTCTAGTTGGCACTACCTAATCCCATTCAATTTATTATGTTTCAACTTCTTAATTGCTGAAACAGTCTTGTTAAAGGAATATGATGTATTATAAATAAGCACTCATAAAAATCTTTTGTTACTTAGAAACATGTTTCCTGAATAAAAAGCACACTCTCAAAATATTTGTTGCAGTTAAGGTATATTTGTGATCCTATCCCAACAATTTTATTGCTTCTAGAGATACAAAGATAACTCTTTATCCGTTACTTAGAAACATGTTTCCTGAATAAAAAGCACACTCTCAAAATATTTGTTGCAGTTAAGGTGTATTTGTGATCCTATCCCAACAATTTTATTGCTTCTAGAGATACAAAGATAACTCTTTATCCTTGATGACCTTTCAGTTTAGTAGGCTAAATAGATACTGATAAACATTCTAACTTTGCTACAGAATCCATCATAAATGCCACTTGTCTCCCTAAGATTTTCCTAATTCTGCAAAATGAATATATTCAAGGGAAACCTCAAATCTCCTCAAATTTTACTTATATACAAATATATGAGTAGTCTGTCCCTCTATATTGTAAACCTTTAGGGTCAAGGAATTGGTGTTACCTCCAGGTTTGCTATAACACCATTCATAGAGTGTTTTTGCATATGACCCTCCAAAATGCGTGTCAAATTGGATTCGGTATAGCAGACTTAATTCATAAGATAATTTTAGAACCACAAAATCAACTGCAAAAATAAATAAATAAATAAAAACTGACCAGAAAACCCAAAACAGTAAATCAGCTAAAAATCTTGTCTACTACATTTTAAATTAACATATCAAACTAGGAAGGAAGTGACTACAACAAATAAAATGATTCATCTGAGATAAAATAGTCAACAAATGAAAATTATTGCAGTTTGGGGAATTAACTATGACTTTATTTTCTAAGGTCTTAGTCTGAAGCCATCTCAGTTTCGTATTTGGTGTGGGAAGTGCATTTATCATGAAACTGTTGATAGTTTAACTATGGGGAATGGGATGGTGATCTCAGTCATTCCCACTGGGAATGAGATTGCTTCATGAAAGCTAAAGTGAAAATGGGATGATGCTGGATTGTGGAAGAGAGGAGCTGATACAGAAAGTCAAGAGCATCGTTCTCCACGTCCTCTGAGGTGCAGCCACTTTGATAAAACCAGGGGAAAGCTGTAACCCCCACACTTGATGGGGAATTCAGGTGGAAGCAGCTTCTCTTGGGATCAGGAATGAGTTTCAAAATAGGAAACGTTATTTATGCTCTGATGATTCATGCTTCCTGAGTGGTGATAATATATGTACTGCAGCATCCATTTTCCTCATAGCTATCAGTGCGATGCTCACATATGGAGTAGTTTTGTAATAGGTCATCATGTGCACCTCTTTGCTACAGAAAAATCATAACACACATCTCAAAAACTCATTTGAAAATGATAGGCAGAAGTTTCCTTCAATTGGATGAGTAATTATCTCTCATGTATCTTTGTAGCCTTAGTGACTAGGTCCCTGTACATAAGTATTACATAATGTTTGTTTGGGATATTATATTGATTGATTGACTTGTTCATTTGTAGTAATTAACACAAGTACTGTAGTACCAACCTAAATTCAATGATTAGTTTTTAAACAAAGTTGCATCATGATTGGTTTGAAGTTACCTGTACAATAATAAAATAAAACTTGACTTTAAAAAAAAAAATTCTTGGGGGAAATACATACAACATGAAATTAGTCATTTTAACCATTTTTTAAGCGTGACATTCAGTGGCATTAATTACATTCACTATTTTGAGTAGTCATCATCTCTATATATTAAAAACATTTTCATTGCCCCAGAGCCTCAGTAACCATCAAGCAATAATTCCCCTTTTCTCCTCCCTCCAGACCCCAGTTACCTCAAATCTACTTTCTGTCTCCATTAATTTACCTACTCTAGATATTTTATATAAGTGGAATCATGCAATATTTGTCCTTTTGTGTATGGTTTATTTTACTTAGTATAAGTTTTCCAGGTCCATCCATGTGGTAGCATGTGTCAGTACTTCATTCTGACATTATTTGTATAACACTTTCTTATCATCAAGCATATCAGGATACAGTTTCATTTGTCTGTGAAAACCACCATAAGGGATGAATATGATGATAAACCCATTTCAAGGATTTAGAAAGTGAAGGTGAAGGAAATTAAATGACCAGAGAGATTAAATTAATTGCTATGAGGCATGGAGGCATGAGCTTAGATATTCAGACTCTAAATTCAGTACTTCTTAGACTCTGCCATCTCATTCTCTTCTTTTCTTCTTAGATACCCTGCACACATATTTCCTCTTTGTCACTGTTTTCTCTTTGTACGCTTATACTTTTTATATGTGTTTCTTCTTAGATATTTAGTCTACTGTCATAATATGTGACTGCCAAGTGACTGGTGGTTATAATCTCAACATGCCATCCATGTCTTTTTTAGGAATTCTTAGCTAAGAAAGATACCAATATATATTCTGTCCAATTACCTTTAGAAAATATGATACAGATTGCTTGTACAAACCCTTTGAAGTAAAAAGTCATCTCAACTGGTACCAGAACATCACTTTTAAAACATATTTTAAAAGGATATGGTAAACATTTAACAGCTCTATATTGATACACACTTTAAGCTGAGTGGGATTCTAGATTTGCAGGAGGAAATGCAAAAACTGTATTATTATCCTATCATAATATAGAGAAAAAAGTAAATGCAATATGCACACATGCAAAGCACTGGGTCTTTTGCTTTGAGCTTCTCAGTCAAGGGTAACCTAGTTGTTTTTGGAACTCTCCGAAGATATTTCTGACTTAAAAATAACATCTGTTAGTACCCTATTGAAAGATCTCCAAAATATTTCCCAATAATATAATTGTTATAACTTGGAAAAGTGCCAAACATAAAAAAAAAGGAAAACCAACTTAAAACTAAGATTGACAGCAAATCTACTGCCAATACTTCTTGGAGGAATTATCACAAATTATATAGTCAATAGAATGGATTTGAAAAGGTAATTGATAAACCCTTTGAACCAGGCCCAGTGAAATATAGAGAATTATGCTGCATCCCACCTCATTGCTCCCTACTGTCTGGCTCATTTCACTCAGCATAATGTCTCCTAAGTTAACACTTCCATTTCTACATCCAATTGGTGGTTTCAACTCCTTAAAAACAACTAGGCATGAACTGTGGATGTGTGTCTGTTGGGTCTGGCTGTTGTGGGGTGGACAGATGTCACTAGTGGTGATTAATTACATCATAGGAATACAAGGAAAGAGAGGAAGAGGCAAAAAAAGAATGGGCATGCTAATCCATGATTCCAATTTTTATATATTCCAGTTGTTCATAGAGTTGAAGAGGCAGTGGAGGCTTCAAGCCTCTCTGGATATAGCCTGCGAGGCATCAAAATGATTGGACATATTCACTTCCTAAGAGGATTTAAGAAGACATGATCTCTCTAGGAAAAAACACAGAGAAATCTATAAAGGAAAACATGTGGAAACAAAGACATTATAAGCAAGAAGGAAAGGGAGGGATAGAGTAAGACAATGAAGTTTTTCAAGAAAACTTAAAATGAGGTAACAGTATTTACCTCCCGATGGATACAGTAAAGAGCAAAATTGACATTGCAGAAAATGAATTGGGGATGCAAATAATAAAAATGAGAATATCTCCCAAACTGCAAAGGAGATAATAAAGTGATAAGAACGATGAGTGAGCATAGCGTAACACCTCCATGTCTACATACAATCAGTGGTTGCAACGCCTTAAAAACAACTAGGCATGAGCTGTGGGTGTGTCTGTCTGGGTGGGTCATAAATATGCAGGCAAAATGGAGATCACAATTCAGATGAAAGGCTGAGTATCCCTAAGGAAGAAAGTAGAACAATCACAATAGTAACACTAAGAAAAGTCATACCTAAATAAAACTTCCAGGAACTGGAATCATTCTTAATTACAAAGTTCAGCAAATCTCAATTTAGTTTGGATGAAATCAAAGAAAAAAAAAAATGTCAAGAAAAAAATCAGATGAAACCACTTTAAAATAACTTGATAAAGGAACATTTCTATAATAACATAAGTAGGACATACATAGAAAAGAAGAAATTCAGGCTGATTTCAGACATTTCCTCCATAACACTAACAACTATGAAGACACAAACCAACGGCTATATAAATTTGAGGGAAAATAATTGTACTTTAGAATTAAACACACAAAATGAGGTATTTTATTTTTAATGCAAACAGAAGGGCTTTTTCAGCTATGTAAGGCTGAGAATATATATTACTTAGGTACTGTAGCGTAAAATATTATTGATATTGTGGTTCAGATGACTGAGAAAGGACAAAAATTGAGAAATCAAGGAAGAGGAAGTCAAGGAATAAAGAAACAAGTGAACATTAAATTAATTAAAATACAGTTTTCTGAATAATTTTTGTATACATCCATAAAGAATAAGCATAATAACTATTATTAAAAATAAGCCTCATAATATAAATATTAATTTAATAAATATTGGGGTCTAAAATTCTAGGTTATGTAATAAAGTTAAGAGACAGAGTAGGGGATAGAATGGATAGTAGAAGAAATGTAGGGAGGAGTTATTCAGAGATCCTGTTTAGTTTCGATTTTGCTCATTCAGGAAATACACCATCAAAAATGCTTCCAAAATATCCAAAGGTAAGTATGAGTAGAAATAAAAAATGTAAGCTACATATCTTTCAACTCGCTAGAAAGTAGGAGAAAAAACACAAGATGATCACAATTTGTATTATGAAATAAATTCACAGGGAGAAAGAAATACGTGAAATATTGGTAGTAGCTGTCTCTGGATGGTGAGCTTGTTATCTTTATCTTTTCCAGTTTTTAAAACTCTTCAGTATTTTCTAAATTTTATTTAAGAGCATTCATTACACTTATAATCAGAGTCAATAAACATTACTCAAAATATTTTTAAAAGTGAACTTCAGAGGGAAAGGGAGAGCATTCTAGGCAGAGGGCAAGAATTGAGAAGAACTTGGATCGTTCAAAGACCTGCAGGAAAGCTGGTGTGTCTGGAGAGAAGAATGCAGGTGGCAGCTAGCTCCAGAAGAGTCCATGGGACAGCAGAGAAGCTGGATCATGTAAGACCATGGTAGGTCACACTGAAGGTTTTGGTTTTGATGCCCCCCAAAAAAGGAAAGAAAGACAATGAAAATGCATGATGAGGTTTGTGTTTTTAAATGATCATTATTGGATCATGTAAGACCATGGTAGGTCACACTGAAGGTTTTGGTTTTGATGCCCCCCAAAAAGGAAAGAAAGACAATGAAAATGCATGATGAGGTTTGTGTTTTTAAATGATCATTATTTCATTGTTTGCCTTTGGTTCAGAAACACCAGGTTAGTATCAATCAGAATGCTGCACATCTCTTCTTCTACCTTGCAGATATGATGTATCTTTAAAAAGCAGACAATGGAGTGTTCTCAATTTGGTGACTGTGAACCCCAGAAATCAAATAAGCTTCAGTGAATGTGTGCCTGTGTGTGTGTGCGTGTGCACACGTGGTGAAGCACATAGACAAACTTTTAAAAGAGGAGACTTTAAAAGTGTTTATAAAGTATTAGATGGCAAACTATCTTTTTCACAGAATTTTTATTCTCCCCAACCACAAATTCCAATGACATTTTTCCCATCCTTATTCTTATCATTTAAAAAAGTGACAAATTGCATCAGAGTGACGCAGACTGTTATATGGCTGGGTCACTTGGGCTAGTTTGTTTATTTCAGTAATGACAATCTTTTTTGTGCACTCTGCATTTTCAGAGCCATAAATAGTGGAATGACTTGGGTAAGCAAACTGAAACAGAACAGAAAAGCAACAGAAAAGCCCATCTTCTAGGCACGTTGTTTTCACTCTGGTGTATTTGGGGTCCTGGGGTATTATTGTCAGAGGTGAAGAATTTATGAGATCAAAATGAATTACTTTCTATGTCTTGTTCTCTTGGATTTCCTTTTCTCTTCTTCTATTCCAGCAATGGTTTGTAGGTAAATCATCATCTCCATGGCTAAATAATAGCAAATCGTTATCAAGGCCCTTTCCTAACACCGCCAGCATAGCCACCGGGCTTCACCACACAGTTATCTGTAAATCAACAAAAGTTAGCTCCAGAGGAGAGCAATCTGGGATGCTTTTCTTTTCAATTCTCTCATATGTTTTGTTTTAGCTTAATGTGTTTGTCTGGATACTTAGACACCATGGTGATGAGCGTCATAGAAATAAATAGAAATAGTCATAGAAAAGCACTAAAAAATAAAATGAAAACCTGGGAAGACTAGGAATGACACTTGTATCTGAACACTCTTTTTTCTTTCAGAACTCAGTGAGGGGGAAATTAAAAAGGCACGTTGTGTCAGACAGAAGAGTTAGTGAATAATCTTTCTAACAGTGTCAGTCTGCTGACACTAGACTACGGGAGTTCATTAGCATGCTGAGACCATTTAACTCTAAAAAATAGTGTTTTAGCTTTCACTTTGCTGGATATTCTTTACATCTCAGCTCAGTTTAGCATTAAAATAGTGTTAAGCTAGATAAACCGGGCAGTGTAACATGGTGGCAAGAAAGGAGTCTTTGGAGTTAGAAAGACTAGAGTTTGAATTTTGTCACCATTTTTTTTTTTTTTTGCTTATGTTATATAAGCTGTGAAGCTGCATTTTCTCATATCTAAAATGTTGATATGAATGCCTACCTCAAACATTTGCAGCAGGTAAATATGCCAAACAAAAGCTTCTACCATGCTTATGTTATATAAGCTGTGAAGCTGCGTTTTCTCATATCTAAAATGTTTATATGAATGCCTACCTCAAACATTTGCAGCAGGTAAATATGCCAAACAAAAGCTTCTACCATGGTGCCTGGTACACAGAAGGTGCTTAATAAATAAATGTTTGCTCTATTTCTCACTATCCCCATCCTTGTGAATCATTTGGTTTCATTTAGCCAAATGAGGACCCAAGAAAAAGGAATGAGACAGCTGACCTACTTTGTGTCTGCTTCATGAGGGTTGTCCTACAAATATCTGAATCACTGTTGGTTGTTGCCCTGTTCCCTGCTTCACCAAGGACAAAACCAAGGCCAAGGCCAGTTTCCCTGCTAGGAAGTGCAGGTGTGAATCTTCCCATCTCACTCCCACAAATGTAGCCTCACTGTGTCTGTATGAAAACACATTATTAAATCTTATACCATTAAGATCAGTCAGCTATGGCAAGTGCAGCATTCAAGAGCTCAGAGATAAAAGAGCCATGCAATGCTCTCCAGTAAAATGAAAACAAATAGTAATACCTCAAAAGGATCCAGCCAAAGGCTTCAATCTAACATTAGAGGATTGGATGTGCATTTCACTTTCGTGTTAAACACAAACCCTGAGCTCCGCATTACTGCTTTTGAGGTTGTAGAGAAAACCAATAAAATTTAAAAATTTTCTCGTTAGTCTAGATCTGAGGGGCATTGAATCCCTGCAGACTGGAGAGGAATAACTCATTTCTTCTTTGCTATTAGCTTATTGATGCTCTCACTGGCCATCCTACGGAAGCGGGGCTGGGAGGAGTTTATAACAAAGGTTTAGAAAGCCACAGCAAGACAATGCTGTCTCCCTCCCTGGCTGGTGCAACAGACAGAAGTCCTTCATTTTATGACAGTCACTTCTGATGGATGTGATTTACCCAACGACATGAAGAGTAATTTTTTCTGACATTATCAGAAATTATTTAAATTAATAGAACTATACATTTCTTGGGAAAATACAGTAAACAGAAATTAAGAGTAGCCGTTTCCTGAACTCCTTTGTAAATGCCAGGCTTATTCTCAAGATGTTAAAATCAGTTCTGAATCCAGCACTGTATACAAGTAGCTTTCATTATTCCATCCTTCATACTTCTGGCATTTCTTGGGCATCTTATATCACTGCATTTCCTAATATTTTGTTGAGAAAGCAAACAAATTTAGATGTTCTGTTTTAACTTTGCATGTAAACCTAAATCCTCAAATATCATGTCTTCTTATTCCTAATCAAAATAAAGCTCTGGGAGTAATTGGTGGGAACAATATGCAAGCTAATGGAATGTTAGGAAAGTCTGTTCTGTAAGCTTGGGCTGCTGCCGTTAGCCCCAGGGAAGAAGCAGCATATTCCAGAATGAGAAGGCATGCAGCCATACAGATTCCTGGTACTGATGCCCAAAACCAAACTGAATGCATAATGACAACAGTTTGCATCTTTGGATAAGCTAAAGCTGTTTTCTAAACATTGGGCAAATTCCCTTGGTTGAGAAGGAAGAATCCGACTTGGGAGAACTCTACCCATCAATTGGTCAACCTATATGTGTGTCGAGTGTCTACAATGTAATTTTTGTGCTGTTCTTGGCGTGTGAAGTTTGTCAGAAGAAACTATCATGGCCCTGTCCCAAACAATGTACAGACTAGTTGGGAGAACAGAACATCCATGAAAAATTAGAGTAATGAAATGCTAATGTGTGTGCTGCTGACTTCAAGTATAATAGGAATTTAGGAATTCTTAGGAGTGTGGAATCAATGTATGCAGAAAGAGGTGGAAAAAGATTTCCTAGAAGAGATTTGAACTGAGATTTTAAGAAGGGGTATGAAGGAGGCAATGAATCACAGGCCAGGTACACAGTATGCACTGCCATTGGACCATAACACTTATGGCAGAGAGGACCAGTGAAGTACATGGTAGGAGGAAGTTGAAATGAAATGGAAACCTAGGGTGGAATCAGTCTACTTTGATGTCACAAGGGGGAGAAAGCTACTGCATGATTTGAACTGAGGAGTGGCCTGATATAAAGGTATAAAATAAGAGAACTACCTCCTCTCTAAAAGTGAGTAAACCAGTGTGAAGGGGCAAAGAATTATATATTCCAACTTGATCATCAAAGCTCCAGTTCCTCTATGGTTGGAAAAACATCACAGGCATTAGTGTCAATAGCTCTGAGTAGTATGGGTTTAGTTTTGATACCTGGCTCTGCACTTTATATCCTATATGTTTGGCCTTGGCCAAGTAACATAATGTCTTTAACCAGCAGGTTCATCATTAGTTGTAACAGGCAGAATTGTTAAGATGACCTCCAGTGATCTTCTCACTTACAGGATTCCTTCCTGTTGAGTGTGGACAGAACCTGTGATAGGATGAGGTATCACTCCTATGATTATGTGACATTACCTGGCAAAAGGGATTTTGCAGAGAAATTAAGGTTATTGATCAGTTGGCTTTGAGCTAATCCAAAAGGAAATTGTGCAGATGGTCCCTATCTAATCATATAAACTCTCTAAATGTGAGACTAGAGGTCAGAGACAGAGAAAACAGAGAGGTTCAAAGTGGGAGAGGGACTCTGCTGTCCTTCAAGACTTGGCCTTTGTGAGTTCTACAGTTTCAAGGACATGATGTCGGAAGAAGCCCCTGAGTCTCAGATGGGATCATCATTAATTTATAAGCAGCAGTAGGATTAGCAGAAATGTATTCTGAAATTAAAAGGGCTCTCCTTAAGAAATGGGTGATGGTCAGTATGTAGGTAGTGGTAACGGTGTTTCTGGGCCTCCTGAGTGCATCTGCTGGTCAGATTGACCAATGACTTTGCCTCTTCGTGTTAACAAAATACTAATTACTCCAGTTGGCAAACTCTATCTGATTGTTGTACTTGGAGCAAGAGAGCACAATCCTGATTCCATTAAAAGCATACATCCACAGTCCTAAAGTGTTTGGCATTATCGGGAATCAATCAGTAGAACTGGGTTTTAATATAAGTTGTCATTACACAGTACTAGCAATCCTACGTGTCAAATGACATTCACAGGGATAATTCAAAATATTTAGCAATTTGTATAACAGACATTGTAGACAGCCAGTATGGTTATACTGTAGAAGTAAATATCAACTCTGCATGCATTGTGAAAACTTGATTTGTTCATTGAGCACTCAGTAATAAGTTCCCATTCTGGGCCAGCCACATGATAGATGACAGGTGCGCAGGATGGACTTCTGCCATCAAGGACCTCACAGTCTATTAGGAGAGAGAGAGAGGGAAACGAAAATCACTGATGACAATAGGTGTACAGTGCTGTAAGTATTACAATGGAAGCACATGCTGGAATCTTCAGGTTCAGATAACAAAAGTACAGAAAAGAGGCCCCTTAGCTCAGTCCCAGCTGGAATCAGAAACCAAAATGTTGCTTGGAGTTTGAACTGAGCCCTGAGTCTACGTAAGTGGGAATTACTGAGACTTTGTTGGAGGAGTGGATATTTCAAACAGAGGAGACAGCCTGAGCCAAGTTGCCATTAGTGAGACTGGTATATTTGAAAAACTTTTGCATCGAACAGCTGGAGTAAAAAGGATGTCCAGGCTAGACCACAAAGGGACACATTAAAGAGTTTTTTTTTTTTTTTTCCTTTTTGTCTTTTTTCGTGTCCGGCAAC
>NW_007726190.1:308066-352069 GCF_000696425.1 Galeopterus variegatus | reverse complement strand
CTTTTTTCGTGTCCGGCAACGGACCACAACCCTCAGTGTCGCGCCCGTACCAGACTGGGACTGGCCACAGGATCGCAACCCTCGGTGTTGCGCCCGCACCTTGCTCAGCCAGTGAGCGGGAACCGGTCTGTATGTGGGATCCGAACCCTCGGCGGTAGCGCCACCGCACTTCCCAAGCGGCGCACTATCCAGTGCGCCGCCGGGCCAGCCCCACATTAAAGAGTTTGTCTTTATCTGATGGCCTGGGAATATTTTAAATATGGTTCAGAAAAATCAAGATTTTCTAGAAAAAAAAATCTAGCAACAGTGTAGGTAGTACATAATAGTTTAGAGGAAGGCAAAATTGAAAGCAGGAATGCCAGTTAGGGTGACACTGTGGCAACACAGGAGAGGAGCAATGATGGCTTGAATCAAGAGCATCCTGGTGGGAATGTAAAAAAAAAAGAGAATAATTCAAAGAATTACTTAGAAATAGAACCAAATGAAATAGTAACCAATCAGATGTGGGAGGAGGCATGCAGAAAATTAGTATGACTCTCATATTCTGGGGTCCATTGAGTGTGTAGATGAGTGTGCTATTCACTGAGGCAGATAATTCAGAAAAAGGAAGATAATGAGGATAGTCACACTGAGTTTCAGGTGTCTATGGAACAGCCAGGTGGAGATATTCATAAACAATAAAAAATATTGGTTTGGAATACAAGTGAATTCCTGGGTATATATTCAGCAGTGCAACAGAAATTTGATAATTGCCTACAAAGCATTAATTCTTCCTTCCTCTCTTCATAACAATACTCAGATTTTATTCCACATGGCCACCCCTTTACTATCCAGTCTATGTCATTTGGAGAAAGGTGACACTATCCCAAGCTCTAGGAGTGGGACTTGACTAGCCCAAATCAATCTGACACATTTCCCAAAGGCTGCCCTACCTCCTACTTCTCTCTCTCCTTCCTTCCTTCCTTCCTTCCTTCCTTCCTTCCTTCCTTCCTTCCTTCCTTCCTTCCTTCCTTTCTCTCTCGTTTTCTCATTTTTTCTCGCAAAAATATGTATTCATTTGTTCCTTCATTTCTTCTTTTTTAAATTTTTTATTTTTTATTTTTATTTATTTTATTTTATTTTTATTATCATGAATATTCATGTGATACAAATTACCAGAAATTGCTTTTATACCCCATGTCCCCATTCAATTGTCCCCCAACCACCCTCCCCCTCCCCCTCTCCCCCTCACTCCGCTTTGCAGCCCTAGGAATGTTCTCTCCCTCTGTAAGACCACCTCACTACTGTGGTCTTTCTTTCCTTCCTTCCTTTCTCTCCTAGCTTCCACATATGAGTGAGCACATGCGGTATTTATCCCTCTGTGTTTTGCTTATTTCACTCAATGTAAGTTTCTTAAGATTTATTCATGTTGTTGCCAATGGGAGTATTTCATTCTTTTTCATGACAGAGTAGTATTCCGTGCTGTATATATACCACACTTTCTCTATCTAATCATCCATTGATGGACATTTAGGTTGGTTCCTTATCTTGGCTATTGTAAACAGAGCTGTGATGAACATGGAAGTGCAGTATCCCTTCAACATGATGATTTCCATTCCTCTGAGTATATTCCCAGAAGTGGGATTGCTGGATCATATAGAAGATCTATCTGTAGTTGTTTGAGAAATCTCCATACTATTTTCCATACTGGTTATGCCATTTCGTTTTTCTTTCCTTTCTTCTATTTATGATCTATGTGTCCTAAGTGGTGCAGGGTGTTGCTAAGCACTGTAAAGGGTCTGCTATTTTATCCTACTTTCAAATGGACATCAGCTTGCCACAGTTTCATGGATCATGAAAGATGACATGAAACTCCTGGATCAAAATCAAGGGCAGCTTATGATTCACAGCAATAGCAGCAGCCAGAGTATCACCATAGGGTGACTTACAGGGTGCCAGATGGCACTTACACACTCAGAGGGTTGCATTACAGGAGTGGAAATCTGAATTTAGGAAAAAACACGCTGTCTTTCTTCTACTCTTACTCAGCAGCAAGCAACACAGAAGACTGACTTCTGTGTCCAAATGTGTGGGGATTTCTCCCCACTAGCAAGCGAGTAAGCAGTTCTCTGCTGGACACCAGAGGTGTGTCCTCTAATTCAATTCAATTCTGACACTACCTACTTGAAGATAGTGTCAGACTGCACACAGTGAGGGCTCAGTCTGCAAGATTGCCTCCCATGTCAGATGCCATTCATAAGTCCAGGCCTCTGGAACTTCTGACCAAATAGCTATAAGTCAGGGTTCCCACTCCTCCTTCCTTGGGTTTGACTAATTTGCTTGAGAGGCTCACAGAACTCAGGGAAACACATATTTACATTTACTGATTTATATAAAGGATATTACAAAGGATACAGATGAAGAGATGCACAGGGCAAGATTATGGGGGAAAGGGCACGGAACTTCCCTGCCTTCCCTGGGCATGCCACCCTCCAGGAACCTCCACGTGTTCAGCTATCCAGAAGCTCTCTGAACCCAGAGAGGGTTATTATGGAAGCTTCAATACATAGGAATGACTGATTAAATCACTGGTGATCAACTTAACCTTCACCCCCTCTCCCCTCCCCGAAGTTTGGGTTTGGGACTGAAAGTCCTGCCATGGTCTTTCCTGTTACCAGCCCCCATCCTAAAGCTATCTCGGGGCTGCCAGCCATTACTAGAATACAAAAAGTCTCCTATCACTTTGGAGATTCTAGGAATTGTGTGTCAGGAGGTGAGGATGAAGATCAAAATATGTATTTTCACAATATTACATTAGGGAACCTGAATTTTTTATAATGGACAATAAACATGGCTGCCTGTGTTCAAGATGGAGACATTTTATCTTCTCACCCTACAAGAAAATGTGCCCTTTTATCCAGAAGGAGACACTATGTTTATGTTCCAAGGCTGTTCTCTATTAAAATTATATCTTCAGACATAGGGAAGTTAGTACTTTACAAGACATGAAAGAATATGGGAGACTCACAGAGAATATTCTCCCAACAGAAATCCTTAGCATTTAAATGATATCACTCAGGTTGGGTATATAGCGTATCTGCTAAGTTGGGGAACTAAAACCCAGGAGCCAGGAGCATTTTATAGGTGGTCAGAGGAAGGGGAGCCTGTTGGGAAAACTGAGAAGGGGCAGCCAGAGAGGAAGGAGGAAAACTGGAAACAAGAAGAAATTTTCATGAGGAAGGATAGATTATCAGTGTTAAACACTACAGAGAGGCCAAAGAAGGTGTTTCAGTTGGTTTCAGCAACTAGAAAATGAGTTCAGCACATGAGGGTGGAGTCTGGATTGCAGTGAGTTGAATAAAGAGGAAGCAGAGAGAAGAGGTAGATGCTGCTTTCAAGCAGGTTGGCCATTGAGCCGCAGACCTTCTACTAGGCACTGGAGGAAAAATGAGAGAGAGTAGAGGTTAGTTTCCTTTTCAAGCGTGTCAGTGTCCTTTTCCTTCCTTGGTGGAAACAAACAAACAAACAAACAAACAAACAAACAAACAAACAAACAAACAAACAAACAAACAAACAAACAAACAAACAAACAAACAAACAAACAAACAAACAAACAAACAAACAAACAAACAAACAAACAAACAAACAAACAAACAAACAAACAAACAAACAAACAAACAAACAAACAAACAAACAAACAAACAAACAAACAAACAAACAAACAAACAAACAAACAAACAAACAAACAAACAAACAAACAAACAAACAAACAAACAAACAAACAAACAAACAAACAAACAAACAAACAAACAAACAAACAAACAAACAAACAAACAAACAAACCCAAAACACAGCATGGCCCTATGCACGTATTGATGTTAAGTGTCATCTATACGGAGCCATAGCACAACCCCTAATCGAGGCCAACACGTGTTTCATACTCCCCAGCATGTGGGCGCAGAATGGCAACATGAGGCCAAATGCAGAAACCATTCTGTACCACCTGGATGCAGTACGGGCTGCGGAAGGACATGGGCTGCAGACTGAAGCTGACTTGTATTCAAATAACACATTCCATAATATACTAACTGTGGGATTCTTGGACTGAACCTAAGTTTCTCCATCTTTAAAATCGAGCTAATACCAAATAAATTTGGGGATTTTTAAGATCATGAAAAGCACCCAGCAGAAGGCCTGTGATATTAACAGGAGTTATTTTTAGTAAGTGGAATCCTTTTAAACTAATTTAAGGGCGAGAACTAAAACTTCAACAGAATTTTATATTAACTTGTGAGGCAGTAGTGATAGTTTAGGACTTGAGATTTAACTCATGTGCTGCCATTTTCTCTAGACAGTATGTGGGGAAGGAAAACATATTCTCACCAGTGGCCTCACATCCGAGTGTATTACTACCACCCACAGGCACACTTGTGAGCCCATCTCTGCAAGGCTCAGTTATCAGGTATTTTAGCTCTAGCTTTTACAATATAATTATTATTTCATGTTGTAAACTCATTAGACAAGCTGTGTATTCTTTGTTCACCTTAGATAAATTATCCTTCTTTCAGAGAAGACATTTGTGGCTATATTATCAGAAGTATAAAATAATGCTTGTATGCTAGCTTCACACATTCCCAGAATTTTTTTTTTTTTTTTTTTTTTTCCCCTCTCTGAGAAGCCAGTGGGATGTCTGGGAGCCAAAATGACAGTTCAGAGATCTATGTAGGCACTGAATTCGTTTTCTACTACTTAACATATAAAAGTGATTATTTTTAAATTGAAACTAAATGGATTGTTATGGGGCATTTATGACATCTCATTTAAAGAATTGCTGCAAATCCTTTAGAGAACACTGATTTGCAACCACCAGCTTGTGTCATGAATGCAACCTTCAGTATGATACTTGCTTAGCAACTAATTAAACTAAAAAGACAAATAGGAGGCTTTTACATTTTTAATTTAAAGGCTTCCAAATATAATTGTTGTGTCACTACCAAAGTAGTGTGCAGAAGTCTGCATCTGAAACCTCTTAATATCATTGTCGTAATTAATTATGCAAATAGAAAGGTCTGTACTGGGAGTAGGAGATAATATTACTTGTTGCTTTTCCTAAACATAAATGTGGTACTGGCTGTCTTTGTGATTAAATAATATTTTGGTGTGATTTTTCTCTAAGATGAATAAATTTTCAATTGACTTATGTCAGCAATTTTGTCCAAATGTAAGTTAGACTTTTGAAAGTTCAACTTTTAACAATCTTGCTGGCTATAATTTAAAATCCCTTTTTATTTCTGACATAATTTTTGAGGATGGTAGAACTGGAATCTGGGTAGTCTTGAATGGTACTGAGTTATTTGTGTGTGTCTTCCTACTCAGTGAATGCAACATTTCTTTCTGGCTACTATTTCATTCGAGGAAGCATGGTTTAGATATCAGCAGAGATGATATGTTCAAAACCCGGCTGCTTCTTCAGAGTATATGTGACCGTTAGCTAGTCCCTTAGACTTTCCCTCCCTACCTAGAAGTGCTATGGATAATACACAGAAAAGCAAGGAATGTCAGAGCAGAAAGGAAGCAAGATAAACAATCTAACTCCTTCATTTTACAGTCAAGTAAACTGGCATCTAGAGGTAGTGAATGGCCCTTGCCCACACTTAGAGCAGAAATAAGACTTACGCACGTCTTTGGGCTCTGAGTCCAGCACAAATGTCACTATACTAAAGATATGGACAGAATGTCCATTATACTGAAATTTCAGTGCAGCCCCTGCCTGAAAAAAATGGCAGAGTAATTAAATTATCTAGAATTTCTGTCATCTTCTTTACTCCAACACTAGGTTTTAGAAATGCTGAGTTTTTAATTTATTCTGCATTTTGGATGTTTGCTGTCACTTGATGTGTAAAGGGACAAAAAATGAAGTGTTTAATAAACCAATAGCCAGCGCAATTAAATCAGGATGACATCTTTATTGGGTTTTTAAAAATCCCATTAACATGATAGAAGTTTTAAATAATCTTTTAAAACTTAGTTCATTTCCTAATTACCAAGGCTGTTTTTGACACAAATGAAATATCCTCAAAGCTCCCCAGAACATGTACTGCAAAGTTTAAGGCTGATCAAGACTTGATGAGGTATCATGCCCCAGATTCCAGGACAACTCTTTTCCAATGACTGAGGTTGATATAATGTTCCTACGAAACCTGAACACGTTTACATTTATAGTATTCATGATGTCTGTACTATTTTGGAATACTTTATTTTAACACAGTGAATGGGCAACAGCAAGTTAAATATTAAACGATATTTAAATGAGAACATAAATATAACTATGCATTATTCAGCACCAAGATAAGCTGATATTCAGATCAGTGAGAAGGTCACTGCCCCTTGGTGATAGTCCTCTCAAACTCAAGCAGTATCAGTTCTTTGTAATGAAGTCAGCTCTTTGAAGAAGCAATTTGCATCCTGGATAGGGAAAAGGAACACATCATCTGTTTTCAGCATAAGAACGTTCTGCTGGTTTGATCTCCTCCAAGCACAATGTGATGATTAAACATGCTGCCTCCACATATGCATATTCAGAGTTGCCTTTTTCTGGGAATTCCCCTCACCAAGGAGACCACAAAGGTATCTCCCACTTGGCTCCCAAATCACAATCCCTGTACTATGCTAGTGGAAATAGGTCAGGAGTGTGCTTCATCTTACCTGACCTTTCACATTCTGCTGTGCCCTCACTTGATTGGGAGTAGGAGCCCTAATCAAAATGAGCAGCCCGTCTGGAAGCTGGGCGTGTCGACACTGTTAAGCAGAGGCGGGAACCCAGGAGGTACAACCTTCATGGTTTGCTGTGCACACAGTTTCCAACCAGTTTCCATGCATCCCCCAGGTGTGCAAAAGTTCCTCCCAGCTCTGATTGAGTGCTGTGCATTTGTTTGCAGCTCTCTGTGCCCTACTTCATAACAACACTAGCTGGAATGATACAGGTGATTATTACCAATGTCCTTCTGATTTTTATAGTCAGATTAATTTGAAGACGTGAAATTCTCTTTCCTGTAAAGTGCTTAGATAAATGGGTTTTTAAAACATAGATTATAGGCTTCAGAGTTTTTGCATTACAGCACAGTGTCTTCAGTAAATTTGAATATTATAGCACATGAAAATATCACCCTAAAAAAATAGCTATATTTACAGAAATCCCCCAAAGAAGTTGATATTATATGACCAGTCTCACATCTTTGGAATTGTTTTTTTCTCTCTTTCTTCTTTCCTGCTGGAGCAATTATGTGAATTGCTTGTCTTCCAGAGGTAATATGAGAGGCGAATCACTTTTCCCTCTACTTCTCCCCCACAGAGATGATGAAACATTTGCCACCTGCCAATGTTATAAAGCCCAGAAACTTTGGGGAACTTTCCAGTCTGACACTACATGTAGAATCACTTCCCCTTAATTTGAATATTGATTGAAAAGATAGGACTAATAGATCAATAACAGCTTGCATTTATAAAGCATTTTTTTCCAGTTGAAAAAGGAATTAGCATCCTTTTTTCACCTTACAATAAATAACCAGGTGGAATAGGTTTACTCATTTATTTATCAATAAATATTTAGTTACAGAGCCACTGATGAAGGCGCTGGGGTACAGACAGTCAACACTGTATGGCACTTACAGTCTAGTCAGAGAGAATGACATTAATCAAATATTTACACTTAAAAAATAGCATTACCAACTGTGTTTGGAAATTTGAAAGAAAATTGCACACCATATAGTAAGAAGAATCACATATAACCCGTGGGAGAGAATATCAAGGAAGGAAGAAAACTGAAGATTCAAAGAGATTAAATGTTGGGTACAATGTCACCATGGACTCTCCTCACTGGTTTATAACCAGACTTTCCAAACATGAAGATCAAAGAGAGAATATGACATTACAATGGAGTTTCTTTCTTTATGGCAGTATTTTCAATAGGTGCAAACAGAATATCAATTAGTAAAATAATCTATAATGATGAATTTGTAGTAATGAAGTTGCATCTTTAAGCTTTTTGTAGAAACTCAGAAATATACCTTTGGTCTATCTCAAAGAGGTACTTTCATTTGGATTATGATATAAGTGGAACTCTGAAGATATTGTGAAGTAGCTTGAAGGATGGTGTCTTAATCTGTTTTTGGTGCCATAACACAATACTTGAGACTGGGTAACTTATAATAAGCCTAAGTCTATTAGCTCACAGTTCTGGAGGCTGAAAATTCTGAGACGGAGGAGCCTACATCTTACAAGGACTTACTTGCTGCATCAGGGCCAGGTGGAAGGACAAGAGAGAGCAAGAGGTGGCAATTTCACCCTTTTGTAAAGGCACCTAACCACCTCTTAAGGATCCCATCTCTTAACACTATTATAATGGCAATTAAATTTGAACATGAGTTGTGGAGGAGACAAATATTTAAACATAGCAGAGGGTGATACGATATGCTATTATATTTAGTGATAATGCCATTGTAGAAATTTTTCTGATGGGCGCTTTTTGTGTGTTTAGACCAACTGCAGAATACATATTGCAAACTACAGAATTCAGAGCCATTTTGTAGTAGGTTTGCAAGTAAAATTTGAGAATTTAAAATTGTCGCACAGTGGAAGACCCATAGCCTATACAGTTCACTGATATTGGCAGTGTGTATGTGTGTGTATGTGTTTATGTTGAAGTATTTTTGTCTGAAGCAGAAAAAGAGTCTAAACAGCACAGGTTTAGGAACCTGACAGAGTACATCTAAATCCTAATCTTAGTAATACTGGGTCTGTGAACCTGGATAAGTTTATTTATCTCTTTGGTTCCTCATCTGTAAAATAGGTATCTATCTAATGTGGTCATTGCAAGGAAGACATGATAGATGATATAACAAAACTTAGTTTACCCTTCCTCAATGATTTAAAGATTAAAGAAAGCATTTGCCCAAAGCATATTAGTTTTAAAGTTATCCATTGCGAATTTAGCATTCAAAATTTATCTAAACTACTGTTCACCAAGTCATTGGATGAACTACCCTGGGAGTAATGAGTTATACAAAACACTACCAGGTGTGGCTTGCTTCTGCTAGGCAAGATTTTGGGAACAGAGAGGTATGCAGAGATGGACATGAAGACATTTTGGGAGGGCTGGTTAAGGTAGAAGTGTGGCCTTTGATCAAGTTCTCTGCTTCACCCTCAAAAGTCCTCAGGGCATAAGAAAGCAGTTGTGACCTACCTGATCCTTTGCCTCTCTCCCTAGAAGAGAACAGGAGTCTATAGAAAGACTATCGGAGACTTTGAAGGGTATTCTTATGAAATGCCAGCTCATAAGGGTCATGTCTGATTTCATCCTATTTTCTCCTACTAGATCTCTTGTTTATCTCAAGTGAGCTCTATTTGCATTATCGGCTCTACCTCATTTTGTCTCAATTGACTTATTATGCCTTTCACTCAAATATAGGAAGTCCCCATCTCCATCAGTGTTACCTGTCTGAGAAACTGAATCTTGAGACTGTGCTCACCTTGTATTCTAATCTATTAGAATTCCATTGTCCCTTGATTTTTCCTTATTGATGATACTTAGCATGTCGGCCTTTTTAGCCACAGAGTTGAAATGAGGTAGTGAAAGGACCTTGGGTTTAGGGCCAGAATACAGTTTTGCCAGAATTTGCCTGTGGGCAAATTATCCTACCTCTTCAAGTCTTGTTTCTTTCAGTTCTAGTACGGAGATACTATCCTGTACCTTCTAAGGTTGCCTTGTGAGTGAAATAAGTTAAAGTTTGTGAAAGTGTTTGAAGCATGGCAGACACCCATGAGCATTTAATTGAATCTCAGTCTTAAGTGACTTCCCAACATACAGTCAGACTTCCCTAGTCTGACTATTCTGCTCTGTTATTCTATCATCTTATGAAAATTTGTGTTATTTCCTCTTAAAATCATCATCTTAAAGTAAACCTTATTAAATAATATTAAACGTAACATAAGAAAAATGTTTTAAAAGTCAATCCAAAAGTGGCTTTTCTGAAAATCTCCCTCCTATCCTTATAACTCCAATTGTTTTTTCCCCAATCACAATGTCTTTTTTTTTAATAACATATTTTCAAGGCCATAAATGCTCTGTGCAGAAACTATCAACTTAATTTTTACCATAACCTTTTCATAACAAATAAGTAGCTGGTAGAATTTCTTAGTTTGTAATGGCAAACACTAGCTGTCAAGATTTGCAGTGGTAGATTATTCCCATATGAAAAATGCTTATTTAAAAGGGGGACTATTCAGCAAGAATTTACACATTCACAAAAGAGTTGTCATCTTCAAAATAGCCGCATTATAAAATTCTATTCTTATTCTAAATTATATTGTTTTTAGATCTCCTCTGTATTTTTTTTCTTATAAAATTTTTCAAAGCTGCACATGGGAATCTTAATGCTTTATAGTCACATTCTACCTTTTTAAAACAAATGAATAAATAAACAAGCAGTGGAACTCTGACCAACCATTTACCACCATCCACAATTCTCCTTATGAATGAATTTGATTATTTCAAAAGATCAAATTTGGTTTCAAAAGACAAAGGTTTGCCAATATTGACAGAATCCAGAAGAGCATGGAAGAGACACCACTAAAACACATTCTGAAACTATTTTGAGCAATGTCATCATTAGTGGAATAAGTGCCTGGTTTCCAAATTGGACGACACTGCAGTGGAAAACACTCATGGGATTGTATGAATCATGGTATTTTTGTTACTTAAAAAATTAATCTCTCTATAGTTACAGCTCACATAATTAATTGATTTCCTTTTGAATTACAAAAAAAATCAATCAATCATGTAACTGATAATATTAGAGAACTAAGCTCCATAGAGTCTTAAGGAATCCATCAAGTCTTATTCTTGGATTTTGGGGGTTTTTCGGCAGTGGGCCCTTGACCTTGGTGTTACAAGGTGTTACTCTAACCAACTGAATTAATGGGCCAGTCCTATCAAGTCTTATTCTGAAGAGAGTGGTTGAGGGTAGAGATGGGAGACTGGTCTATTGGGAAGTGTTTCCAGCACTTTCCCAATCAGATTTCACCAGAGCAGTTCTACTTTTATCTGTTTTACTTATTGGGCCTCAATAAGAAAATCAGATTATGATATAGAGTTTCATGGCTGAAAATGTTTGAGAACGAATAAATTTTACTGTTTCCCCGTTAGAGAGTTCCAAGTGTTATTGAATGCCTGCGTGAGAATCTTTACAGAGACCACTTTAAATTGGTTGTTTATCCTTCACGTAGAAGAAAAACAAAAATTATTTCACTCCCCAACATACATACAACGCAAAATGATACAGATGAATCTCTCCATTGTTTTATTAACATCTCAGTGGGTTAGGATTCATCTGCTACCTGACTTCCAGTTCAATTATTGTTAACCAAGTAGAAAATGACCGCTGATTACATGCAAAGAGTAGTAATGGCTTTTATATTGGCACATAGCAGGAAATCATTTTAGAAGAGATTTACTCCCCATTGTTGATATGATATGGTGTATCTCTTAGCTGCTTTTAATATGATGGTTTTATTCTTTATTTTATTTTATTAAGTCTTCTTTGTCAAAAAATGGAGATACATTATCTTATAGCTACTGCTCATTAACAGTGAAAGCCACAGTTTCTATGGTTACCAAATGCTGACTCCATCTGACTCTGGTCTTTGCCCAATATACTTATTAAAACCTAATATAACAAATCTGTTGTTGGGCATAATGGCAGGAGTGAATTGGTATCTGCAGCATAGAGAAAGTCAGGGCTGGTTTGTTCGGTGTTGGTTTTGTTGTCCCAGAAATAGAAAGGTACTCAGTTATCACCAGAATCCATCTTCCACAAGTAGCTGTAGTTTAGTCTCCTCCTTGCTGCTCCTTACCCCCTTCCTGAATGAACGAGTCTTATTAACTCAAATATGGAAGGTATGGAGGGCAATAAGGCATTTGTATTTCTGCCCAGATGGCAGTGGTATAGACAGTATTGTGGCTTAGAGGAAAGAATAAAGAATTTGGAGGGAGAAAGATCTGGGTTAAAATCTCAACCTTCTATCTTGCAGAATTAGTTTAAGGATTAAATACCACAAAGTACAGACAAAAATTAATGTATGCTGATATTATTATTTTGTTAGGGGAAAAAATCCTAGAAAGACTCAGGAGGATGAGATAATAATGTTATATACATGAAATATTTAAGTACCTGGTGGTAATACTTGTATGCATCTACTTTTAAACTAGGTATTTTAATGTCACATTGACAAAGGCTATGCGCCCCAGTAGTTGTTTTAGTTAGTAGAAACATTTAGTTTTTCTTCTTTCAGTACTACTTTTTTCTTCTTTTTAAGTGTCTATTTTCTTTCTTCTGTGACTAGTACAGAAAGTACTTTTAGAGGAGGGAGGAAGGTATAATGGAGATCAGGACGGGCCAGAATACTTTCTAACCGTAATAATTTCACATTTTGTAGTTCCCTTTCTGCCTAAACTAACAGATTACCTAACAAAGTTGCTTATGAAAACTCAATTGATTGGCACTTCCTCCCTAATGTGACAATTTCAAAAGTTTTCTTGTTCTAACTTTACCAACCACTGTACTTTTCTCTCCAGAATTCAAACTGGTTTGAATGCACAATGTCATCTTATTGGGTTTATTTAATGCAAAGATGAATCCATTTGTAAATAAGCTGTATCTGAACCTATACCCAATATCGATCTGGTCTTATTAAAGATTAACAATATGAGAGATATTTCTAATGTATTGTGTTTATCTGACTTTCTGAAGATACAACCCAATCCTGAAACAGAACAACATTTCATCATCTTAAGCTGTTTGTTTCTTTTCCCTGTTCTGTGATGTTTCAATTTTAAGGCTCATTTTATAAGTTCTATTTGGACACTACGTTAACCCTCCGGCCACAGAGTATTGGCAAACAGTTAATTTCGTTTTTCCCATTGGCATAGCTGCTGTTCACAATAGCACTCTCTCCCTTTCTTTTGTTTAAATTGGCTGTGGTATCTCTTGCTTAAGGGATTTACCAGAATGTGACCATACCTGGGATTGAGCTAAAATCAGGATAAAGAACTGGGAAGGGAAGGCTGTAAACTGACCACTGGGTGGGTAACATCATTCTTTCAACTTTTCAGAAAAACACATGCACACCATGAGCCCTGACTTTCAGAGGTAGAAAAATGAACGGAACATATGGTAAAGTTAAAAATTAATATTAATAAATGGAAAAGCCATTTCCCCAACAGACATTTCATTTTAAGATTGTTCTCTACTGGAATGATTTATTTGACTGTCTAATCAACGTGAAACAGGCAACAGGCTGAAAATTGTAAAGAACACTCAAATTAAAGTAAGAAAGTGATGACTATTGTATCTAAGATGTATGCAGGTACAAATTTTTTTTCAAAGGATATTTACATCGTTTTCTAAAGAGAACTTTATTTCCCCCATTCTGAGTTTCAGATTAAAGAACATATAAGAAAGATGCTTAGCAATATAAGACATCATTATCATTTATTTATGCCTTTATTTAAACATTTATTAAATATAAATGACCTTTAGAAGGAAAGGGAAAATGGCCTGAGCAATAAAAAATCTAGGGAAGTTCTGTATGAATCCAAAAGAGTTTTGTAAGAGACTGTACAAATGCATTTTTAAATTTAACAATAAACACTATAACCAATTTAGACGTTTTTCTGTATCTAGAAGACATATCATGATGGTATGAATCTGAAAAGAAATGATGGGATCATTGATTTAGTAGTTGTTGAGATGTTTAATTTTAGCCTTCATTGAATTCATCAAACATACTCCTCCCTCCCCTGCTTTCCACCTGTCTTCTTTTACATCATTATAAACAAAGACTTCAAACAAGGTAGACAATTGTCCTTTCATAACATTTTTTTTTTCTTGTTTTCCTAGGGTTTTCCATTTGATAGTCTATTGACTAGTAACTGAAATTGGTTGATTGATGTGGCAATAAAAGTGCAAAAGCAAGCAGACTCTGGTCATTGCTCATTAAAGATAGTTGTACAAATGTAATACTGGTAATGAATATTGGCCACAATTCATTCATTTAACAAATGTGTTTATTTGCACCTAATATGCTAGGCTAGCAATACTTAAAGAATGACCTGGGGGCCTCTAGGAGTCCCTAAGATTTTTTCAGGGGATCTACAAGGTCAGAACTATTTTCATAATAATACTAAAACTGATTCCTTTTTTTACTCTCGTTTTCCCACAAGTATACAATGGAATTTTCCAGAGGCTACATGAGACTTAATGACATCATCTTTCTGATGGCTGATCATACTTGTATGTGTGGTTCTAGATTTTTGTGTATAAAATTTTTCTCACTTTTTATTTTGAATACAGTAAACAAACATTGACATGTATAATCTACACAAACAAAAATTCTCTGGGGTCCTCAATAATTTTAAACATGCAAACAGATTATGAAATCAAACACTTTGAGAACCTCTGTGCTAGGCAACATATTAGCTAAAAATAATACAAAATGTATAAAATGTAGATGTTTTTCAATATAGCAGCTGAGGCAGTAAGAAATACTCCTCAGTCTATCATTTCCAGCCATCTGTTTAGTGGATTCCTCACCATTTGGGGTTGACTGCTTTGTTCACAGAGCTAAATTACTTCTGCACTCAGTGCTTTAGAATCAGTGGTTCTGTATAAAACCAAGTGCCTTGTGAAGAGTTATGCTAAATCCGTATCTCTCAAGAACTGTGTACAAAAGTGTCCACATTTGCATTTATGAGAATGTGTTACTTTTAGTAGTGTAATTGGCCAGTTGGAAGTTACAAAATAAATACTCTTAGTCCTTTAGCATGCACACGAATAAAAAAACAAAAAGCCAAGAAATCAAGAAAATAAGTAGATTACCAGTTAATAATATGCACTTATCTAACGTGATTATGAAAGTTAGAAAGTGGTGACTTCAGAAGAAAAGGAATGAAAATATTGTTCTAACAGTGGGGTTATATTTTGCTATTGATAAGCATTAGCTTTTTATGCATTTTGTAAATGGGACTTAAATCTTTCATTTAAGGGCTTAGTTATATCTTGTTTTCTACAAGTGTTTATTAGGGGTCTAGTGTGCACGTGAGGCATTTTGAACACACAATTTAATGAGACATTCTCTCTATCATCAAAGAGCTCACGATTTATAAGCCAAAATGCAAAGATGCCTAGAAGCAGAGATGAGAGAGTATTTAACTCTATCTAACATCACTAAAGAAAGTTTCACAAAGAATGAGTAGTAGGTATGGGAGATGAGAATGGTATTACAGGTAGAGGGAATATCACACATGAAGACACAGACATGTTAAAATACTTGGTATGTACAGGGGACAGCAAGAAGCTATACGATCAGATTATGTGGGTAGTGGCAGGAAATAGTTTAGAAATTTAGATGGGGATTAGATTGTGAAGGAATTTGTAGGCCATTTTAAGTCACTTGAATTTTATTTAATCATTCACAGGAATTTCACACCCAAGGGTCTGCATGGGCCAGGCAAATAACGTGATAGTAAGGTATTATGTAAATTCCTCCTTTTGTTTTGTTTTGTTTTGTTTTGTTTGTTTATTTATTTATTTATTTATTTGGTGGCTGACTGTTTCAAGAATCCAAACCCGTAACCTTGGTGTTGCTAACACCAGGTTTTCCTAAGTAAGCTCACCAGCCAGCCCTTGTTTTCTAATTTTGAAACATACAGCATTCTTGCTCTTTATTATGAGTGTCATGCCATGTTGGAGTTGGTACGGGAGCTATTTGTTAGCATCTCTCCTCAGTCTCGAGTTCAGCGATTTCATGTTGGTAGCTTCAAATCTGGCATGGTGGTAGTATTTCCATCATGGAAATCGACAAACATAACACATTAGAATTTTTTCTTTTTTGTTTGTTGTTTTTGTTGTTGTTTTTGAGAGCCTGTGTACCAGCACACCACTGCTTTTTCACTTTATGAATATGCAGAGGAATATTTGTCTACCATTCTAAAACTGAACAAGCTGCCCAGTAAGTGGCAACTGACAACCCCAAACTTGGGAAGACAATGTGGACTGTGGTGAAGAAAAATATGAATGCCTGACCTGAAATAAGTTAGTTGCTACTCAGCTCCTATCTAGGTAGAATAAAGGGCCCAGACTTTTATGGACCATCTCAATTTCATACAAAAGACAGAAACCTATATATATATTGAAGTGAAATGTCCCGATTTCTTTAGTATTAGAAGCCAAGTTGTTAGCTTAAGTAATAAATATCAATAAGCTAAACTACAATCTGCCCTCGCTGTAGGCAGTGAGAAGTCATTGAAGGTTTTTAAGCAGAGTGATAACATGATGGGTTTTCATTTCAAAAAACCAAATCTAGAGGATGCATACAGGACCGATTGAAAAGAGCAGAGGCTAACAGCAGGAACCTCAGTTATGGGGATGGTGGAGACTGATTCTACAGCATCAGTGAGACCATCATGAGGGCAAAGTTCAGGATCCATCCTATGTAAACCAGTTACATTGCTGTTTCCCAGAAATAGCCTACAAATTTCATCCTGGCAAGCCCTTCCCATGGGTGTACTGGGGTTTAGCCAAGAGAGTGTGGGAGGATGAGTTTTCTCATCTACAGGAAGGATTCTCAATGCAGACACCCATATGGTGAAGGGTCAGTAGATTTATCTTTATAAAAGACGGCATCAATATTAATTCCATTGCTCACGTATCTTTGGAAATAGCAGAGCAGATACTAGCATGAAAGATGTTACCTAGATCTAGTTCATTGACATATTTGTTTTCCATTTTAAACCCGGATATTGGCAGATGACTTTATCTGTGCCACATACCCGATGGCTGTATTCCAACAGAATGAAATACTTGAAACAAAACAAAAGTGCTTTTGAGTGCTGTGCAAAGTCAATGCAAATGGGACCTTGGCAAGGACTTCCTCAGGAAGCTGCCCAAAATCCCCCTCATTTCTTCCTTCTTTACTGGTTTGGGTAAATAAAATATTTATGATTTGGTAATAAAATCTTCTAAATACTAAGCTCTTTCATATGTCCACAAGGTGTGGGAATCTTCAGAAGGGCTGAAAATACCAGGAATCAATCAAAGCCCTTAAATGGGATTGTGCCATTCTTGAGTTTCCTCCTGATATTGTTCTCAGTCTCCAAGATCAAGGACATAGGCCGTCTTTTATTTGATTTTCCCTTTGGGAAAATATGCATGCTGTGACAAGATAAAGAAATTCTCCTTATTGAAAATCATTTGATATTTTGTTTTCAAAGTTGTAATGACTGGTCACTGTTGACTACCTGGTCAATTTGATTAGCCATATTAGTTTTTTAAATTATAGAGAAAACTACAGCTACATTTGCCACTGCTAATCTTTGCCAGTGCTGTTAACTCCTGACCTGGCCCTAACTCTTTCTCAGCTGAGCACAGAAGCATCAGACCCACTGCAGACGCCTCGCACTTCTCTGAACCCCAGCCTGCCTCAGCCTTTCAGGAGTCAGGAACTTGTTTCCATGCCTCAGTTTTCTGCTGTTATAGTGGGGACATTATAGTAGCTACCACATGTTGTTGTGAGAATTAACTGAGAAAATGTATGTAAAATACTTAGCAGAGTATCCAGTATATAGACAATAATCTATAAGCTTTGATTATGTTACTACTGCCATTGCTGTTGATGTTGTTTTTACTATAGACAATAATGTTTAAAAGCAGATGTTAGCTAATTTAGTCACCACTGTCAAAGTTCTAGAGAAATTCATTCTTTGGCATGTTAGCAGCATTATCTGATAATATCTTTATCATTTGCCCCAATCCCTGTCTCATTTCCTACTATCTGTATCTCTTGGTTCTTGCAAATTCTTTATCCTCTAATCTGGTACTCTTGCTACCCCGTTAGGTTGTGCTCTTACTCTGCAACTCTTGAGGTTGGGAGCCTTTACTTATAATACCCCTTGTCTTACATTAGAACTACTTCCCATTTGATGAACAGTATGACCTGCACCTAAACATGAATCTCATTTTTGCATGTGGTTCTGACGATGTAATCTACCCACATCTCCTGATATTTTACTCGGGGTCATTCCTTGTGTTTCACCATTAAACATCATCAGTGAAGATCTGTGCAAATCTCTGACTGCTTCAGCCCTGGTGTCCCCCTGCACTCCTGCTCTACCCCTCTCTTTTTGCTAACAAGCACTTAAGTTGTCCTTTGCTTGTAAGAGCCTTTCCTTTAAGACCAGCACCAGGGTTAGATGTATTCCCACATCACTGCTACCTCTGATTTCTGCAAGATGGGAGAAAGAGTCTGGATCTTTGAGTTTGTATCACTGTTCTCTCTCAGGGAACTTGGGCTAATTCTCTAGCTTAAGGATGCTCTGTTTCCACCCCAAGTGAATGTACTTGAGTGCAAGTCTGGCTCTAACTATCCACAGTTTGAATCAGACTCCATGGATTGAAGGGCTCAGTCTTCCACAGAACTGCCCTCACTTCAGATGCCAGCCACAGTCTTGGGGACCACCTGCACTTCTGACTGGCTACAAGTTCAGGGGGTTCACATCCCCCCCAAGATTAATAATTCTAGACCTATAGAACAATGCACAGGATTCACTGAAAGCTCATATTTATGATTACAGATTTATTACACAGGACAAGGTCTGGAAAGGTCCATGGCCTCTCCCTGTGGAATCTAAACACATCACCTGGCTAGCACATCAGTGGGTTTACCAACCAGGAAGCTCCTCCAAGATCAATGTCCAGAGTTATTATTGGAGTATTATTACCTAGGCAAGATCAATTATGTCATTGGCTATGTGACTGAACTCAATCCTCAGCCCCTCTCACTTCCTTGGCGGTCAAGTTGGCCAAAGTTTTAACTCTGTAGTTACCTGGTTGGTCTTTCTAATGACCAACCCCCATCTTGAAGCTATTTAGGGGGCCCACCATGTGTCACCTCATTAATGTCACAAAGACACTACTGTTACTAAGGAAATTCCAAGAGGTTTTGAAGCTCTGTGCCAAGAACTAGGGACAAAGTCCAGATATATTTTTTATTATGCCAGAGGACATTTCAGTTTTACTATTAATTATGTTTTCTGCCTAAATAAAAATACAAAACCAGAATCTCACTATAAATCCCAAGCAATACCTTGATTCCTTTACCTTGAGGTGAATTTTCAGCCCCAAAATGTTGTGGAAATTGTAGAGTAGAGAAAGTAGTATCTTTTCTTCACCCATTATAAGGTTTATGGTTGAGGACCCTATAACAAGAGACGGGTTAACAAGAGAAAAGCATAGAAGTTCATTTAATGTAAGTCTTATGTGACACAGGAGCCTTCAGAAATGAAGACCCAAAGAAACAGGGAAACCTAGTTATGCTTAGGTTTGATGAAGAAGTGGATAGTTGTGGAGGAGTATGATTAGACAAAAAGGAGTATATGGAATCAAATGGTGATAAACTGGGGGAATTTAGCAAAGCCTGTTTGTTCAGATTCTTTTCTACATCCCTGTGTTTTCAGAGATAAGAACATTCCTTTCCTCTAGGTATAGAGTGGGTTTCAGAGAAAGGTCAGAGAATTCTTTTATGGCCTGCTTCAGGGAACAGGGGAGGGGGAAGGTCAGAGGGACTGTTCTGATTTCTGCTGTTTTCTCTAATGCCTGCCAAATTTGGGGGAAGCACGTGCTGAGCCTTGTCAAAACCTTTATCTGCCTCCTCTACTTGAGATTGTTAAGCCCGGTTTCCCAGGGGACTGACCATCAGTCCCTACATCCTGGTTTTTCTATGAGAACTGTTAAATTCTTTAGGAAATAGGACTCAGCGTGAACTGTCCAGATAGCTCACAGTTCCTCAGACACATGCAGATTAGGATGCTCTACACAGGCAGAACTTCTATTTAAAGCAGGCCACTTCAGTTCCCTTTATGCCAAGCCATTAGGCAGACCTTCTAGGTAGGACACTGTTGTTTAGAGGTGCAGGTAGGTCACTAGACACATGTTAGGGTGCCTGCCAGGGAAACCTGACTTAACTCTCAGGGGCTTACACAGAGTGCTATAGACCAACATGCTCAGCCAGTTACACTATTATGGGATTAACTGACATCCTTGATTACCCTCCATGGTGTTTGTTGTCTTATTTCTCTTATGAAGCTAAAAAAATACAGTCATTGAAACTTTTAACATCATGTTCTTATTTCACTAAGCCGGGAAAAACTGGCCGCCTGTCTAGAAAATTAGAAATCAAAATAAATTTTGATTTTGGAATTTGAAATCTAGTTGCAGGGTTATTTCACTCATTTGCACAATTCACCTCCAGTGATATGCCTGAATGGTCCAAGGACACCAGATGCCATTTGCAGAATAAATGATACACCTGACTCCAGAAGAATCAATAACCTCAGTGTTTGAGTACTCAACTTCAGAAACACTTTGTGTACTCCGAGCTTCCTTAGGATGTGGTTGACATGAATGCCTAATCAAGTATTTAAAGCAAGCATAAATAATAGGACTTTACATATGTGATATCCATAAACTTCCAGACTTATTTTTCAAGTTTCTTAGACTACGATATCTAATAAATGTCATTTAGCACTACTTCAAATTTTAACACTTTAACTTCAATTCTTGAAGTGATTTTGGGAAATCATACAAAATGCATTATGTGACTCTGTTGTGATGTAAGCAGATGTTTTATAATTTGCATAATTCTATTATACCTAACTCTATAGTTAAATCAAATCATCTTGTGAAATTTCAGAAACATTCGTGTAGTTCCTTTCTATCTTTTTTCTTTTTCCTTTCTTTCCTTTCTTCTTCCTTCCTTCCTACTTTTCTTCCTTCCTTTCTTTCTCTCTATCTCTTTCCCTTCCTTCCCTCCTTCCTCCCTTCCTTGCTTTCTCACTTTCTTCTAGCTTTTTAAAAGATAAGAAACTTGAGTGGTAAAAAACCCAGATTTTCAACACTGAGGTCATAGTTGTATAACACCAAACAAAAATGAAGACATAAAAAAAATTGCAAAATGAACATTTAAATTTCTTGGAGTGGCTAGATCACAGAACTATAATATCTTAGAGTTGGAAGAATCTCCTGGGTTTTTCACCAGATGCAAGAATTTACTCTATAACAAGATCAAATCAATCCCAGGTTTTGATTTGCCTATGATAACAAGGTGTCAAATGAATAAGTAGGAATATATTGTTATCTCTTTTAGGGTAAAAACTTATCAAGTTAATTTTGCCTACTTGATTCTTTTGTTTATAGACTAGAATATTTTCAGTCATGTACTTTTTAAAAATATATATATATATATTTTAAAATGGGTGCTTGTTCTATTTGTTTTCTTGTGTTTAAAGTCACTGCCCTTATCAAATCTGGCTCTAATGAGTTTTGAAACTAAAGTTTTTTTTTTTTTTTTTGTCTTTTTGTCTTTTTCCGTGTCCGGCAACGGATCGCAACCCTCAGTGTTGCCCCCGTACCGGACCGGGGACCGGCAACGGGACCGCAACCCTCGGCGTTGCTCCCGTGCCTCGCTCAGCCAGTGAGCGGGAACCGGTCTGTATATGGGATCCGAACCCTCGGGCGGGAGCGCTGCCGCGCTTCCCAAGCGGTGCACCCATCCAGTGCGCCACCGGGCCGGCCCTTGAAACTAAAGTTTTAAAGAAAATTGATACCTGTAAATGACTCATTATTTATTCCTATGTAGAAGCAATCGAATTTGCACAAAATTTGGAAATCTCACATTTTTAGACATAACATGAATTTCCAATAAAAGCAATAGATGAATCCAATGTTAAGAATCAAGTAGTACTTCTACCAAGACTGCTATTTAGTCAGGGTTCTCCAGAGAAACAGACCCAGTAGGATGATTTAAAGTATTTGGGAGAATGTGTGTAGATTATACTTGCATGAAAATACTATGCCATTTCGTATCAGGGACCTGAGCATCTGCAGATTTTGTTATCCTCAGAGAGTCCTAGAACCAATCCCCTGAGGATATCAAGGGACAACTATATATACAAAGAAAGAGAGAGAGAGAGAGAGATTTATTTTTTTATTTATTTTTATTTTTTGTCTTTTTCTGTGTCCGGCAATGGATCGCAACCCTCAGTGTTGCCCCCGTACTGGACCGGGGACCGGCAACGGGATCGCAACCCTCGGTGTTGCCCCCGCGCCTCGCTCAGCCAGTGAGCGGGAACCGGTCTGTATGTGGGATCCGAACCCTCGGGCGGGAGCGCCGCCGCGCTTCCCAAGCGGCGCACTATCCAGTGCGCCACCGGGCCGGCCTGAGAGAGATTTATTTTAAGGAATTCATTCATGCAATTCAATTCTGAAACCTGCAGAGAAGACCACCAGGCTGGAGATCCAGAGAAGAGCTGATGGTGCAGCCCAGAGTCCAAATGTAGTCTGGAGGCAGAATTTCTTCTTCCTCAGGAGTCCTCAGTCTTTTTCTTTTAAGGCCTTCAACTGATTTGATGAGGCTCACCCACACTGTGGAAGGTAATTTCTTTACTCAAAGTCTACTGATTTAACTGTTAATATCATCTAAAAATATACCTTCACAGTGACATCTAGACTGGTGTTTGACCAAGTATGTTAGTACCATGGCCTATCCAAGTTGACACTTAAAGTTAACAATCACAACGCCTTTCAGATAGTCTTTGAACAAAAATTCCTTCAGAACCTGAATTATGGCAGGCCACTATTCAAGGTGCTGGCAATCAGGAGATGTATAAGAGAAACAGGGTCCTGCTTCTGGGGTGCTTACATTCTCAATAAAGAAGTTAACACATACATGGGCCATACTTAGATTGTGGAAAGGCAACAAAGGAAACAAACAAGGTCACATGATGGAGATAATAGGCACGCTTGTAGGAGGCTGCAACCTCAATCACTTATGTGATTGGGACCCACAAGACATGCATTTATATTCCAACCCAGTAGTAAACTGATAGTTCACCAAGGAGAGTGTCATTAAACTCTCTATTTTCTCTTCTTGTGTGTGTGTGTGAGTGTGTGTAACACATTCTGATAATGATTATTAATTGATTTCACTCCTGCATATGGGCCAGCAAATTCAAGGCTTTATCTGGAGAGGTAAGGGAAGGTCTCTCTGAAAAGGTAACACCAGAGGAGAGATCTAAGCCTAAGGAGCCAACCTGGGCAGGATGGCCAGAGTGGTTGGAGCTTAGCAATGAAGGGAGAGAAGCCAGTGAGGTGAAGTTAGGGCTGGACAGAAGCCAGATCACAAAGATTTGCTTTTATTCTGAGTACAATAAAAAGTAATGACATGCTGTGGAAGGGTTTCACATAGGCAAGTGGCATCATTGAATTCATTTTTAAAACAATTGCTCTAGCTGCTGTGTGGAGAAGGGATTATAGCAGGACAAGAATGGAAGCTGAGAGGCTCACAGAAAATTTACTGCAGGGTCCACATGAGAGGGTTTATAGTAGCGGTGACGATGTGGAGTGAATAAATGCAAATATTATTGTAAGTGCAATGGCCTCAAGTGAGAAACTAAGAGCAAAAAAAAAGAAGGCATCTGAGATATGGGGTGATATCTGGTTAATACAGTGATCTCATTTGTCACAGTGCCAGTAGATGTCAAGGTATTAATGAAGACTTAAAAGACTTTTTTTTCTGCCCCCAAACTCCAAGATCCAAGTTACAAAAGTCCTAAATAGCTTTTGAAAATAAAGCAAACTAAGCCTTGTAATGATAATTAAAACTAGCAAATAAGGGGAGACTGGATGAACAGATATTTTGGGACCTCTTAATTGTCATATAAATGAGTCTGTTCTCAATATATATAATGCTGGCATTGATAATGATATTTCATTGAAGGCAATGGGAAAACGTAAGTATTTTATATAAATAATTTTGACTATTTTCTATTTGGGAAGTCTCTTTTTCTCCTTTTATCTTGAGAAGTCATTATGTTAGATCAATTTCTCAATACCAATGGAGAAAGACAAAGCCCAGTGTAAAATAATTCTTACATTGAAATGGTTATCCAGAAGGAAGCATTTCTGCTTATATGATCATTAAGTTAGTGTTTATTGTAGATGACTGGATGTGTATGTCTGCAGGTAAGTAGACATTACATTGGGAATTGAGAAAGAAATTTGAATTTTCAGCAAATACTGCAGAATGAGCTTTGCTTTTTGTTTAAAAGCTTTGTTGTAAAATGATTATGAAAATGTGAAATGTAAGGTTCTCTATAATTAATTCTTCTCCCCAGCCCACTGCCTTCATCCATCACTGGATTATTGAAACAACCTCTGGCTGGCTTCCACATCTCGGGTATCTCTGAATCCATCTTTTGCACTGCTGTCAAGGTTATCTTCCAAGAAAACAGTTCTTGCCTTCAGGATAAATTCCAAACATCTTAGAAGAAGAGAACCAATGTCTATTACATAAATGAATATAGGTCAGGCTTAGACCCATGGTTTATGTGTGGTATTAACCATTCAAAATGAACTCTGAGCCCCATTTCTCAACACTATTCTACACACCCTAGCATCCAGTCTCTATCTATGGGACATAATCACACTGCATTGACAATTAAGTCTTTGAGACCACTGGATCTGAGCTCTTTGAATAAAAGAATGTTTTGGCTCATTTTTGTCTTCCACTCTGCATAGCACAGTGCCTGGGACATAATAGAAATTTCACAAACAAAAGAAGTTTACACATTTACAGCCTCCTCCTTATGGGTTAAAAGTGGTCCTCCTGGAACCTGGACAGTAGTAGTTGTTAACCGCTTCACCCCTGCTCAGTGTTCGAGATGCCTGTTCTGCTTGCCACCTGCGTGAATTTGAACAAGTTTTCATCAAGTGAGTGACTTGTCCAACTTTTGTGCCTTAGTTTTCACATCTGTGAAGTGCATAATAATTATGACAAACTTGCAGAGTTTTTGCAAATATTAAATTAGGTAATGTACATAAAGAATCCTGCATAGTGCCCAACCCATATCAACGTGTTTAATAAATGGTATGTTTAACATTGTAATTGCTACTTTTTAAAGAATACATCAGTCTTCTACCAGTTCATAAGTGTATTGTGGACCTAGGTAATTCTGGCACAAAAGCATTCAAAACCTTCTTTTAAAAAAATTAGACGATAGCTACTGTTAGTATCCATGAATGCATTCCAAGTATGAAAAAAATTAGGTTGGGCTTGGGGGTTGAAAAAGCAAATAATATTCTAAACAATCTGCAAATGGAGTAACATCCAACCACTACTATTTATGTCTGTTGCACTGGAAAAGCTGGAATATTTTTTCTCCCAACTGATAGATTTCTCTAAATTTATATGTAAGGCTGCCTCTGAGATCACATTATTTTAATGGCTGTCATTACTGTTATCCATTTAAATACAGAGGAATTTAGTTTGAGGAGCAACTATAACCTTTCTTTATTTTAATTCACATTCTGTACAGGAAAACCGTGACTTGCAGGTTCAAAGGAGAAAGCCTTTAAAAGGCCTTGTAAAAGGCCTCATAGTCTTCTTGGACATCAAATAGCTCAGCAAAACAGCATGATGATGATTTAAATGTAAATGAATTAGAAACATATGGATCACATTCCCTTGGAAATACACATGGGTTTGGAAATTAAGGGAGAACTGCCCAACAAAATGCACCGCACTTTGCTTAGCACAAAATGTTTGAATAATGGGTTGAATATTTTGCCAAATCCTGAAGGCCATGGGTTTGTCCTATGGATATTTTCATAAATGCTGTGGTTCTCAAGGTTCCTTGGCTTTCAAATTGTGTTGCCTGTGAAGGCCACCTGCTGTGGTCATTGCTCCTGAGCCCCCTCCACACCATGCACCAGTGTGCAGTTATTTAAGAGGAAGCAGTTTTGAGAGGACAGAAGGCACCGGGCATGAGGGCAGGATGTTGTTGGATTTTTTTCTCTCTCTTCCTCTTTTTCTTTCCTGTTTTTCCCCTTTTCTTCATCTCTTTCCCTTTACTCTTTTCATCCTTCATTTCTTCTTCATTTTGTTATCTTTTCTCCCCATCCCCAACTTTTTCTCTTGCTCTCTTAAGCAGAAGAATGAATAAAAAGAACATGCTTATAAGGGGGATCTTGTGGGAGGGTGGAAGAATGAATTATCCATTGTTTTATAATTTCTTTTCTTCAAAATTATCCACTATATGTTCCATCAGGGAACAAAAACGTCTGAAAAGATTCCTCTGTAGATCACTTAGCTTTTACCATCGCATAAGAGGAAATGCTTGGGCATGTTATGTTGTGTTTTAAACATTTTAGTATCTTGGAAAGACCATTACCTCAGTTTAGCAAATTTTAAAAAGCAATTTATCATTATTAATATCAATTCCCAGTGTAATGAATTAATTTCTTTAAAATGAGTTGACACATAGAATATCAGCAGCCAGAGGCTAATTCATTACTGCCCAGCCTGGACGAAAGCAGGTGTCACAGTAACAGGATCTGGCTTTTGTGCGTGTGTTACAAAATATACTACCTCTTGATAAGCAGCTACAGGATTGATAGTTGAATCTATCCGCATGGATTTGCTTCCCATATGGAACTAATTGCCTCTGGAATAGTTAAAGCCAAAAGATCTCTACAATTTCAAAAGCTTCTCTTATCTTTCCTCTCGTACGGCTGTTGACAGGAGTGAAACACATCTATCCTCATTTATTACACTGGTCCCATCATGTGAGGACGTGTTGATGGGGGACTGTTACAGAACCAGATGGTCCAAGTTGGTCTTTTATGTTTCAGACGTTCCCTCTCCTCAGTTTTAAAAGTCCAAACAAAGGCTGTCCTGCACTGGGGCTGATCTTTGAGAATCTCTCCCCTTAAGGGACCCAGTCCAGTCTCTCGCTGGTGCTAACTAGGCCCCACGAGGATCTAACACTGAGTTTCTGTGCCCTTTAACCCTGCCTCAGAAGCCTTCACTCGCGTTACCTCTTTTAGAGCTACTGGGGGCTAACTGAGGGATGCTAGGCTTTTTTGACTATCTGAACCCTGACATGAAGTCCTTTTCCTTCTGAATTTCCCACCACAGTACTACTTACCCTCCTTTCCCCAAATGCATAGGCTAAAGACCTCTAAATGCTCAATTCCGGCAACTAGTTTTTCTCTCTTTCTGATTGAGGTCTAGAAGGGCAGGGCTCAGCCTGCTGTTTCTTCCCTAAACCACTGAGGAAAACAGTGTAGAGATAAATTGGTAGTCATCATCACCATCACTGGCATTGTCTGGACTGTCTTCACATTAGTTAACATTGCTGGAAAATGTACCTGTGCCAAGAATAAGCAGTTTAAATGTATAAAATTATTGAAGCCTCTCAATCACCTCGGGAAGCAGGAACCATGATCATCCCATGCTACAGAGGAGGAAAATGAGACACAGTGCGACTAAACATCTGGCAGAATCTTCAAGTCAAGGATGAGTGGGCTAAATATTGTAAAGGCCAGAGATGTAAGAATTACATCCTCAGTGGATCTCTCTCCCCAGCTCTCAGGATAAGTGAAAAAATTTCCAGAGAGGGAATTTTAGCCACAGGAGCTTGAAATCATGGATATGGGAAATGCTACTAGGGAAGAAGAGAATATTTCTCTGCCATGCCTCTGCTGTGCTGCAATGGAAAAATAACTTACACTCTCTGTGCTACAGTTTCGTCATCTGTGAAATGGGAATAAAGAGTGCTTCATCATAAGACTTTTGCAAAGATTAATACATTTTTGTTAGAGCAGTGTCTGCCACTAAGTCTGCCCTTTAAAGAGATGCCAGCTATTATTATCCCCCAAGAAATGTTTCCAAATGCTAGACCATCATTGTTCTCACATGAGAAAGAAATAGGGTAGTGGATCACTCTAGACTTGCATATTCAGTAGCCTAATAGAAAATTTCCCCCTAGTAACCTACCTCACACTCAATGCACTCAAACCAATTATTTTTTTCACCAAACCTACCAATTCCGCATTTTCTATCTTGATTGGTGGCACCAGCACATTCCAGCATAGTGGTCAAAGTGAGGAGTCTTGGAGTTGGTCTTTATTTATCTCACCAGCCCATACACAAGCAGTTATCAAATTCTCTTGATTCTTCCTCCAGAATAGCTTTCAAATGCATCCTCTTTTTTTCATGGCCACTACCCTGACTGAAGTCATTTGACAGCTATCAAGCCGTCTTCCCTATTATCCTTCTATCCCCCTATTCCATCAAAGTGCCACCAGAGCAATTTTTTAAAAAGTATAACTCAACTAATGTTATTCTTATGAACAGCTCTTCATTTCTAGAGAATGAATTTCAATCCCTTTGGCATGTACAGCATTTCTATTTGCCTTCGCTAAATACACCATGCGTGTATTTCCATGCCTCTAGGCCACACTTTGTCCTCTATCTGCAAAATCTTTCTGAGAGGAAACTAAACATTTCTAAGCTTCAGGTCCTTAAACCCCTCAATTTCCCACCCTGAAATAATTGTGCATAGCTCAGAGCAAAGGTTGTTGTGAAAACAAAGTAAAGAATGTGTCTGAAACATTCTGAGCACAGTCTTTGACCTTGCAGTGTGACCTCAGGTAATTTATTTAACTTCTCTGTGCTTTGTTTCCACTTTTATAAGGTAAGGATAGTATCTGCAGCACAGAAATTTTTTTTCCTCATTGCATTTATTTATTTATTGGGGGGGGGCAAGGATTTTTTATTTTTTTAATTAATTTATTTTTTTATTGGTTATGAATACTCACGGGGTACAAAGCTGACTGTCACCACTCGTGCCCAAGATGTGATGGCCAGATCAATACTGGGAGCATGCCAATTACCACAAACTGTGATTATACCCCATATCCCCACCCAATTAATCCCCTGACATCCCTCCCCCTCCCCCTTCTCTCTGCTCCACTTTGTATCCCAAGGTATGCTCTCTCCCTCTGCAAGTCCAACGCACCACTGTGGTCTTTCCTTCCTTCCTTCTTTCTCTCTTAGCTCCCACTTACGAGTGAGGACATGTGGTATTTTTCCCTCTGCAGCACAGAAATATTATGAGAACTGAATTAACAAGCATATGTAAAATGCTTACTACAGTGCTTATTATTCCTATCTTATTTTTCTTACTCCTCCAGCTCAGTTATAAAATGCCACTGATGCTAGTTTGTGCTACCAGGTGAGAAGAATTTGAGGGGGGAGGGGAGATTTATTGTAGTTCATGACAGCCCAAATGTCATCGCCTCATGAACCCATCGCCATGCTCTCTGCCTTCCAATAGACCAACCTACCCCATCTCCTGTTTCCTTAGCAGTTTGCCGATATTTCTATTACATACCATTATTGCATGATACAAAAATTATCTAGTTATGTGTCTGTGTCCCTCCCTAGACTATAAGCCAGGAGTATGAGCCCTGCTCACTTTTGATTTCTTCTCAACCCCCGTCATTTTTTCCCTAACTCCCAGATGCCACCTCTGTGCCTGGCAACCAGTGGGTGTTCAATAAACGTTGACTAAATGAACTATGAATTGGGTAATAAACCATTGTCCCACCTCTGTGGCTGCCTTCACAAATACCTCAGGTTTAATTTGGGACTGTGGCCGTGTTGGATGAGCTTCAAAGACCCAAGTGTTGTCACAGCAGCGGGGACCCCACAAATTTGGCTCCTAAAACATTTTGACAAGAAAATATCTGAGTTTCAAGATACCTGAGGGCTTATGCCCTGTTTTTCTCAAACACAGTCGGGCTTTCATGTGGTCTTACACTTGCTTATTGATACCCAGTATTTTTCTTGTTGGGCCAAATGTGGCAACATATTATTTATTTGACACTGTGGTAATCCATTCAATTGGATGGAAAAGAACATATTAGTCAAATGAAACTGATGTCTGGTAGCCATGCACACTCACCCAAATAATCTGCCCCTGGATCCCGTTCCTGGGCCGGTTCTCCAGCTGCTTGACTCCGAGCCATATGCTCGCTCGGGAATTTGTTTTCCCTGGCCCTGCCGGGATACTAAAACCAACTTTCCGATTCAGCTCCAGCCTCAGCCTCCAACCCCTGGACAATAGCAATACTGTGTGATGACTACCGAGGACAGACTAAGAGGGATGACTGTTTTAATAGCACTTTATGACTCCTCAAGATGGACTGGAAACATCACCACAAGGAGAAAAAGGTATTCGCCAAGGAGAGGGGACGCCTCTGTAGTCAGAATCTGAGCTGGAATCAAAACCACAGACAGAAATAGGGCTGAGGTCCTGCAGTGCAAATTCCAGGAACTGGGGAGGAAGCTTGAGGACACCGCCATCGGGCTTTCTGAAATGTGCTAATTGTGCAATATTTACAACTAGCGAGGGAGAACTGATAAAATCACAATAAAGATGAATGACTAAATCCATGGGGCTGATGACTTGGGGAGCAATCCGCAAAATCGATGGTAAGAAAGGAAGGAAACACGCACCAGCGTCACTCTTATTATTGTCTTTATTTTTCCATGGTCTCCCTTCTTAGCACTTACTCTCTCTCCCCCCCCTCCACTTCCTCTTTCTCTCTCTCCTTTCTTGTAGAACAACAGCAAAGCACAGTAAGTCTGCAGAGTCTGTTTATGGAAGCCATGTTGTAGTTTATGATACTCCTATCTCTGAAATACAAAAATGGGCACATACACCTAGAAATTCATTCAGCAAATTTAGCTTTCAAATTGGGTCATCAGAAAGGTCGAGTCTAGCTTTGAGTCTTGATTCTGCACTATAAGCAGCATCTGAAATTCATTTCTAAAATGGCCAGGGAATGAAGCAGGATGCTGGTAGAAAAATTCTCACTTCTTGTGAGCCAACAAGAAATATCTGGTCTTTAGCCAAGGGTCAGCAAGTGACTTTTTCAACCTGTGTTTGGCGGGAATGTTAATATTTAGGATTTCTCACTTAGTGAGGTCAAGTCCTAGGGGATATCCTAACTAATATGTGTGAGGAGCTCTGCCATGCCAGGGCAGGCTGCCAAAAGTTGTGTATTCATGCAAACCCAAAGGACCTCCTGGAAGAAATACTGTCAGACTTACCATTATTTCCCAGAACCAAGACTCTTGAATGATGAAGACAAAGGCTGCCTTAAGCCTTGGAGCTTGTAACCTTATATGGTAAAGAACTCATTCTGGCTTAAAAAAATTTTTTTAGAATGCCAAAGAAAGTACATATATTTCAGGCCACATATTGAAGACAATCAATTGGCTATTTTTGTGTAGAGTTGTGTTAAGGAGGATTCAGAGGCTCTATGAAGACCCTGTGGGAAAGAGTTTTGTAATCAGTAAGGAACATCTGCCATTTCTGGTGTGGGTGTCTGGGTTCCATATCGCCTCAGGGCAGGAAAGAGAAGGCCTTTTGGATGTGATGCCATGTGGTGCTCAACTCAAGTAGAATCTGCTCAGTCTGGGACACTATCTCTAACTTTTGTGAGAGTAGGTTATAAGAAACTTAGGACACTTAGTAATGAGTTATAGTGATAGTAGCAAAATATAGTATAACATTTTCAGTAGAAAAGCTAAAAAGAAACAAAACAAAACAAAGAAAAACCTTTTTGGAGCCTACAAGGAAAGTGTAAAAACAGTGGGGAGAGATCTCTGCCATTTTTGTAGGAACAATGTCTTGAGAAACCATGCAAGCCAGCACCCAGCAAAGGAAGAGTCATAGCCATGCAGCTACCAGTGACCAAAATGGCAAGTCAATTCTTGCCTTAAATAAGAAGGAGCCACAAGTTAGAATTAGATATAATGACAGAGGCAGCAATAAGTCACCCAAGAGATAGAGTGGAACAGAGGCCACCACTGACAACAGCAATCTGAAATCAATCAAGCAATCAAGTCAACCAAGGAGATTGCCTGAGCTAGCCAAGCTTGCCTGGGTCACTATAGTATTTATCTTGTGTGTAGCCTATTTTCCTTTGTTCCTAACATATAGATCTACACTGTCAAATATGATGGGCTCAGGTTTCATGCAACTTTTTAATCTTAAATTTTTAAAAGTGAAATAAAATTAGAACTTCCATTTCTCAATCACACTAGCCACATTTCAAGAGCCCAGTAGACGCATGTGACTCATGGCTGCCATGTTGGACAGCACGGATATAGAACATTTGCATTATCTCAGAAAGTTCTACTGGAAAAAGCTAATCTAGACCATGGGGAAGAAAAGGAGTCCTGGCAGTCCTGCAACTACCTTCACAGGACTAAGAAGGAAATTGTCTGCCTTTTTCATTCAGAATCATTCCCTGCTCCTTCTTCTTGCTTTCTCTTTGCTGGTCATTTCTGGTTCTAGTTTCAATGCAGGACACATGAGATTAATGCTGGATTAATGTGGACCGGCTTCTGCTATGGTGGGTATTTGGTGAGGTAGGTGGTTACAAAGACCATTGGAAAGGTGATTTGGGGTTGCCTATGGTTGTCTTAGATGTCAGAGAACATTAAACCTGGCAGGAATCTTGTGACTTGGGTATGATTCTAGGTATTGATCTCTCTTATCTCTAATCTTCAAAACAACCCTTCAGTGTGGGCATATCCATTCATTTTTAGGAAATGAGCACATGAAAATGTTAAGAAACTTAACAACGACACATAACTAGGAAGTGGCAAAGCAATGTTATGAACACAGGTCTGTTCGACCATAATCCTGGATTTCTGTTGTAGCACATTGCCTACTAGGGAGATATGACATGTACAGAAATCATTATAATATAAGATAGAAAAGATAAGTGTCACAGATTTATTGCTGAGGGTCCCAATTTCTTTCCTGGTGACACTTGTACCTGACTTTGCACATGGGACAAATGCTCTGCTTACTTGTTTAAAAATAATTCATTTTGTCATTTTTGCTCTTTTGACATCCAACTATTCAGTTGGTGTCTTCCACAGTGTTCTATGTATTCATAAGCCTCTCATTCTACGTTAGCAGTGATATTGGTTGTGGCAAATCTTCTGAATAGGCAGGCTCTGAATTTCACTAAAAGTGGTCATTGTCATGAGATTTTAAAATCTGCAATGATTCAGCCTCAGCTGCAGGACCATGAAACATCAGTATACCTATCCAGTGTTGTCAGACGTGAAACAGGAAGCAGTTTTCACTGTTCCAAAAAACAAGCTAGATTTTCTAACTTCTTAGATATTTTCTAGCCTCCTTTATTTCTTCCTTTGCTCAGCAAGACCTCCTGATGTTCCCAAGGCAGCACCTTGAGCTCCTTCGACAGCAAAGCTCCTACCTGATCAAGGAAAAATGTTTTAGATGCCATGGGAAACTCCTCTTTTTTTAATCCTATCCCCCACTCGGTTTTCCAGGGATGGGAGAGTTTGTATATATGAACAGTGGCATATATAGTACATACATACAAATTACATGTATGTAATCTCTTAAATAAGTCTTTCTTATGCCTGATACATAAAGTCCTAAACACACTCTGTTTTTGCTATGATTTTTCAATCTCCACTAAAGTTGGCAGGGAGAAGAAGTGTAGAGAAGAGAAAATTCACCCTCTTGAATTTACAGTGAGACTTTCTGAGAATTTCAAAATTGATTCACCAGATTGGAATAGCTCATCTAATCCATAGTTTCTGTCCTAAAAGCTGCTGAAGTCGCATTGTGCTATATCACTTGAAAAACACTAATGACACGAAGTCATTGTTTTGTGAGATCACACACTCCTACTTTTGAATTTAATTTATTTGTCGACTTTTATTGGTTTTAATTAAAAAAATGTTCTTCCAAACTATATTACCGTGCTGGAAAATGTGCTTGAAAAGTCATCCTTTTCCTTCGCTTCTAAAAATTACATGAGCAAAGAAGGTACTGTTTCATTTTGAAAAATACGTTTTGCCTTATTTTGTTTACTGTTCCCTATTTTATTTTCTGCCATCTTTGGAAACTTTATGAAGCATCAGCATGTTACGAGACTTCTCAAGAGTGCTACCAGAACCCCTGCATTTATAGAAGTGCTGTCCAAGAACAAAAGCAAGAGAGTAAGAATGATTCAGACTGCCTGTTACAGGCTTATTGAAATCTGGGAGTAGCATCTCACAGCACAGGTAATATCAATATGAACTATAGCATCTCCAGTAGTTTTATTTCAAATGCATTCATTTCCCATCTGCTGACAAAGAACAAACTTCAGATACTAAAAAGCATTAACTGTTGACATAGCTGTAACTTTTTAATTTTGTCTACATAGGTAATAATCTTTCATACGTTTTAATACATCACTAATGAAATTTCTTAACAAAGCTTCACAGTTCATTTGTTTGCTTAAAGGAGAAGTTGCGAAGTACTATTTAAGAATGTTTTTTCTGGGCCAAGCCCGTGGCGCACTCGGGAGAGTGCAGCGCTGGGAGCACAGCGACGCTCCCGCGGCGGGTTCGGATCCTATATGGGTTCGGGTCCTACATAGGAATGGCCGGTGCGCTCACTGGCTGAGCACAGTGTGGGTGACGACACACCAAGGGTTGCGATCCCCTTACCGGTCTCGAAAAAAGACAAAAAAAATATTTTTTTAAAAAAAGAATGTTTTTTCTTTTTGCAATGACTTCATATGTTATCAATCAAATCAAACACAAAATTTGAAAATATTAGAATTTAATCTCTCCCATATAGCATATTTTCAAGGAAGGTGATATATATGTGTGTGTGTGTGTGTGTATATATATATATATATATATATATATACACACACACACACACACATATATATCACCTTCCTTGAAAATATGCTATATGGGAGAGATTAAATTCTAATATTTTCAAATTTTGTGTTTGATTTGATTGATAACATATGAAGTCATTGCAAAAAGAAAAAACATTCTTTTTTTAAAAAAATATTTTTTTTGTCTTTTTTCGAGACCGGTAAGGGGATCGCAACCCTTGGTGTGTCGTCACCCACACTGTGCTCAGCCAGAACTTTGATCCATCAGAGAAAAAATATTTTTAACTCCAGCAATAGGTCACAGTATAATAATATCCATAAATATGCACATTGAAAATTTTCTATTTTATGCCATAAGTAAATTCCCAAAGTAATTACTTGAAATAAATAACTTGTTCTTAGATATTGCTGTCCCTGTTAAATTATTCTCTATTTTTAAAAAATTCCACATTTACCATGCACTACATACATCTTCAGTATTTGGGACATTTTCAGAAACCTCTGTTTTTATTTATAAAACATTTGTCCATAATATTATAATTAGAAGCATACATACTGAAGACTTTCTTTGAAAACTCTTTCCTTGTTTTTTAAAAATCTTCCAGCACAGAGAAAACTTCCTATAACCTCTTTTGCTTTAAACTGGACAATCCATTTAAACTGGATTACATTTTTGGTGTTATCTGTATTGATTATTCCACAGAAAACATTTGTGAGTTTCTTTTCATCACCAAATAAATGGATTTGGCTCTTTTTTTTAATGTATTTTTTCACATCTCACAGTAACTTTGCAAAGAAACACACATGTCTATGCAGCTGTAGCTAAGGTAGTTGAATTTTTAATCTACAACACATTAATTCTCCAGTTTCACTGAATTCTAAGGCAAATATGGGCAAAAAATCTATGGTCTTCTAAAGGTCCTTTTTGTATGTGCATTTTGATGTTACCTCTGACTTTAGAGATGCAAAATTAAACCTCTTTTTTTTCTTTCCCAGTCTTGCTGTCATCCTGACTTCTCTGTTTCTGCTGCCAGGGCCAACATTCTCAATTTCTAAGCTATAAAGTGGGTGATCAGCTTTGATTTAGAGATCTCACTCTTTTCCCAGGGCTAGAGAGTCTCTCTACACCCTTTGATTGTTTTCTTGCTTTGCTTTCTAACTCCACACACCCACTGCTTTCCGGATGCCTATCACATCAAATATGACTTTGTCAATATCCTCCTGTCCACTTTCTCTGCCTTTAACTCATTTCTTACTCCACCCCAGTCCATTCCACCAGTCAAGTACACTCAAGTACATCTGATGCCTCTCCCTAAAATACCACTTTCCTGTTGCTCCTCTCCTGCTCAAAACTGTTTAATAACAGTTTCAACTCCAAATGTTTGGCCAGATCCCTCTATAGACTTTATTGCGTGCTTTACTTTCTTACATAATTTTCTCTGTATTGTTCTCAGACTGCTTTTAATACTAATATTTACAGAAAAGACTTTGGAGTCTTTCCATTCTCCCAGGTACTGAGCTAAGTGCCTTAGCTACATGATCTAATTTAATCCTTACAATAACTAGGTAGTAGATATTATTATGTCCATTTTCACACAAGGAAATTGAAACTCAGGTGGGTTTGAATAGCTCACACAGTTTAATAGTTTTAAAGACAGAATTTTTACCCAGAGTTTAACCTAAAGCTTATGTTCTTAACCAATACTATACAATGCCTCCCACAGACCTTTGTCTTCAACCAAACAATTCTATTACATTTTCCTAAGAATGGTTTAATTTTTAAAAAATTTTTGCTGGTGTCGTTTTTTTTTTTTTACAACATTGTACCTGGAATGCTATTCTTTCTGCCCAGTGAATTGCCATCTATTTTTCAAAGCCCATCACAAACCTCACTTTCTTTTTAATACCCTGTCATAAGGGTGATTATATCAAGTAGAAATTTCTGGATAAACTATTCAATTTGTTAACTAATTTTCTACTGCCCTATGTCAAATTTACTTGTAGTAATACTTTTTTGTTTGCATATTTATTTTTTGCATGCTGTTATGTATTGTATTTCTTCAACCATGTCATCAGCAGCTTTGTCTCTCTACAGTTTCTTGCACATAAGAGATACATAAATATTTGATGATTTGATTGTTAAAGAAATCCAATGAGATTAGTTGTTCAAAGTGATTGATCTGACTGTACTAATCAACTCAGCCATGGTGATGACATCAGTTGTTTATGCAGACAATGCCATGGCCTTGTATATTGTGATTTCATATGCAATTTAACATTTGTCCAACAGAAAAAATATACTGGGTAATATTTGGGGCATAAAAATTAATCCAAAAATTTATATTTTTTATGGTACTATCAGATTCACTACAAGTCAATGAGAAAAAAATATATTTAGAAAAGGATTTCAAAAAATACTCTGTGAAGAGGAAATCAACAAATATTAAACAACATTGGTGAACCAAAAAGTAATTTACTCTGTATTGCTCTTACACTCTTTTTAATATGTAATTTGCACCAAATTCAAATTTCAAGAAGAAGGATGATTCTTTCCCCCACGCCACCCCCAACACACTTAGCTATTCAATCTCTATCTCATTCTGAATTAAAATCATGGGAAGTGATTGTTGGAAGATACTTTAAAGATTCTGAGTCCAACCTCTAGCCCACTGGAGAAAATATCTATGAAACATCCTTGCCAGGTTGTGATCCTGTCATACTGTCATTCAACTTCTATTTGAACACCTACAGAAACAGGAAACTCAGTACTTTTGAGTTAGCCCAGCCAATTGTTAGGCATTTGTAATTGCTAGACAGTTCTTTCTGATAATGTCGATTATCCTCTTTCTGAATGATGAGGCTTTTTATTATATTAGATAAAGTAACAAACCTTGATTTTTCCCATTGTAACTCCTTCAATTATTTGAAGAGAGCTACTCTGTCTCTTCCTAATCTCTCCACCCACCCATACACCCCTACCCCCAACTCTGGGCAAAAATCTCTAGTTCTTTGAGCCAACAGTCATTTCACTTAGTTTCCAGATGTCTCACCAACCTGGCCTTTCTCCTTTGAATATTCTTCTCCATTCTGAGAATATAATAAGCCAGATGTGGCCTGAGGAGGGGCAGAAAATCCTGAATCCATAACTTCTCTTACTTTAGAAATGCTATTTCTGTCATTGCAGCCTAAGTTTGCATTAGCTTTTAAAACAGTAGCATTATACTCATGGCTTCTACTGAACTTGTGGTCTAAAGCCCCAGGCCTTTTATTTTTCCCTAGGAATTTCAGTCAAGCCATGTATCTCTCATTCTGTCTTTATGTAATTAATTTTTTTTTTTTTGAAACTGTGTGCAAGGCTTTTCCTTTATGCTTTTGTGCCTTTTATCGTGTTAGACTCCAGAAGTGCATGATGGGATGACTGAGAGAAAACCACAAGATTCTTGGCTGCTCTGGACACTGAGAATCTGGAATGACTCTGATGAATTACCATAGGAGTTCAGTTCAATAAACCCCAAAACTCTATGGATATTAAAAACATAAAAACAAGCAAACTGAAAAGAAATCCCTAAAAGCCACTTTCTGGTGGGAGCTGCACTTTATCTTCAGTAATTCTAAAATGGGAAGATGAGGAGGGAAAATACCTAAATCCTCAGTAGATAAGGCCTCCGACTAGGACACTGTTTTTCAGTTTCTGAAACTTCCTGCCTTCACTGCAATAAGTAGGGGACCTACTAGAGTGGGAGATATTTAAAGTACGCAGAGTTTTCTAGGTTTCCCCTTCTCCGGGCCTATTAGCATATGTTCATTGACTTTTCCTTTCCTGCATGTATAACATAAATTACCTTTTGCCTCCAGGCACTCTGGAACTCACATGACTTCCAGCTACTTACACTCTCAAAGCACTTGTGGTCTCCTAGAAACAATTCTCTAGGATGGGGGGAACCCATCTCTTTTCCAAATGGCTGGATCACTGATAAAAACAGCCTTTTCCCTAACAATTATGTGAATCTCCACATCCGCAGCCTCTTATTCCTTCCCTAAATTTCTCTTTGTTCTATGTATGATTTTTAGTTTGCTTTGCTTTTGGCACTGCAGCAGATGCTGTTGGTACCAGTATTAGTTTGCTAGGATTGCCATAATAAGTACCTCAGACTAGTAGCTGAAATGACAGAAATTTAGTTTTTCACAATTCTAGAGGCTAGAATTCCAAGATCAAGGTGTCAGCAGGGATGATTTCTTCTGAGGCCTCTTTCCTCGGCTTGAATATGGCCATCTTCTCCCTTTCTCTTCACATGGTTGTCCCTTTGTGTATGTCTACATCTTAATTTTCTCTTGTTAAAAGTACACCAATCATAATGAGTTAGGATCCTCCCTAATGACCTCATTTTTCCCAAATACAGTCACATTCTCAGGTACTGGGACTAGGAATTCAACACATGAACTCCGTAGGGGCACAATTCAGCCCATAACAGTATCTCCATCTAGATTCATTCTCTGGACTCATGTACTATCTCCCAGCTTCTGTAAGTGTTGGCAACTAACTGCTCCCAGCTCGTTCCTACATCCTTTTCTGGAGAATGCATTTGGTTGATGATAGCTGTCTAGCATGGAAATGCCAGGAAAGTCAAGAATGCCTCCTCTTAACTCTGCTCTAGTCAATTTTGTCAGATGGCACAGAGAGAGGAGGTTGCAGAGGATACTGTAGTACAGCATGCAAACTCTCTTGCCACTGAGCAAGGTAACCTTTGCAGCACGATTCCTGCTCTGGAGCTCCCCATGTGCTCAAGCTGAGGCTACACTTCTCCTGCAACCTCCCTGCCTAGCTTCATCACCTGCCTACCCAGCTTCTTCTCATTTTCTCACTGGTTTGTTCTGAGAGCAATTCCACTTTGAATCATTTGCATGTGAATCCCCTCTCAGGATTTATTTGCTTCTTGAGAAAACAAATGGAAACAAGGACCTGCTTTGGAATCATAGCACTTGTTTAAAAATTAAGCACTGCAAAAGCACATTCAATTTAATTTAGCAAACATTTACTGAGGATGACCTACAAGGCTGAATTTCTTCACTAGATGAGAAGCTTCATGAAGGCAGAGATGAGATCTAATAGATCCTTTTCTTCTAGTGGCTAGCACAGTGCAAAGCTCACCATATATTTATTGAACAGTATTCTGTTGGAGGGGCACTGTGATGGACATGATGCAAGCCCCAATAGAAAATAAGATTACAGGGGCCGGCCCCATGGCTCACTCAGGAAAGTGTGGCACTGGTAGCACCAAGGCTGTGGGTTCGGATCCTATATAGGGATGGCCGGTGCACTCGCCGGCTGAGTGTGGTGTGGACAACACCGTGCCGAGGGTTGCGATCCCCTTACTGGTCAAAAAAAAAGAAAAAAAGTAAAAGAAAAGAAGATTACAGTTTTAGTGGGAAAATAAACATGACCCAACTCATTGTAAATTAAATTTGAGAGCAGAAAGTGCATAAAAAGTGATATGCAAAGTGCCAGAGAGGTGTCTCCAGAGTATCAAAAGGATAATTTCAGTTGGAGATAAGGTACAGACTGGGGAAGATTTCATGAAGCCAAATGAAAGATGCATGTGATTTTAATAGAGAAGAGGAAATAATATAATTGTTAACAGCTATTGAATGAATACTATATGCTAGATCCTGTGCTAAATTTTTACATGCATTATTTTATTTAATATGTGCAGAATATCTATGGCATAGAGATTACTATGAGCTTTATTTTATAAAGGACATCTCGAGACATAAAGAGTTATCTAAGCCCTCCCAGCTAAGAAGTAGTGGAGCCTATTTAAACCCATTCCCTTAGGAAAGGATATTGCAAGAAGGGAGAACATGATAAACACAGGCAAAGAATCAGAAAAGAAGTCTCCCAATATGGGCTTGAGTGGATACAATAGATAAAAGGCCTGAAGAGAGAAATTGGGACCAGATTATGGAAGACTTGGTATAGTAGTCCATTTCTGTTGCTTATAACAAAATACATGAAACTGGGTGATGTATAAAGAAAACAAAATTTATTGCTTACAGTTTCAGAGGCTGGAAGTCCAAAGTCCAGGGAACACATTTGGCTAAGGCCTTCTTTGGTGGTGACTTCAGTGAAAGCAGAGTATCACATTGCAAACTGGTGGAGCAGAGAGAGTGAGAGAGCAACCTCTTCATTCACTCTCCTTTTAAAGCCCTCAGAACCATATCCATGACCACCATTATTAATCCACTCACTACTGCACGATCCTACAATCGAATCACCTCTTCAAGGCCCCACCTTTCAATTACCATAATAGGATTTCTGACCTTCAGCAGTTACAGTGGGGATTAAGTTTTGGGGGCACATTCAACCCAAGGAACTTGGAATACTAGGCTAAGAAATTGAACTTTATTCTATAAATCATGAGGAGTATCCAAAGAAGATTTAACAGGAAAGCTGGGTGATAATGCTTGCATTTTAAGAAAATTACTTCAAAGAAGGAGGAAATTAACAAGTACTTTAGCTTGTTCAAAGTAATATGAACACATCAACAAATTTAAACGTATGTGTGTTCCTTACTGGCTTGTTTCTACCTAGGTTTTCCTCGGTCTGACCCAATGGTTCTTACATCTGTAAATGATTTTGTTAGGAGCCTTGATTTCCCAAAACTTTGATACTGTGACACTCTTATTTGATGTCATTATCTGTGCCACTTTCTCCTTGCTTTCTTTGAAAATTCTGTATGCAATCTATTCATTTTTAGTATTTTAGTAAATAGCATAAAACTCTCCTAAAAAAATGGCAAATGAGTAACACACTACATGACACAGAGTAAAGCATCATACAGATTTGCTTTTGCTCTCTCCATTGAAAGCTCATTCCAAATATTCTAGCAATTGTCCCTTGTTTCTGATCTCATTTTTCCCAAACTCCCCCAAACCTCTCCACAACTCTGGGTCTCTTTCTTTTTCCCCCTCCTTCTAACCTTTTCAATCGAGTGTTTACTGAGCATTTTCTGTTTTTATTTCCATTCATTATTTAGAACCCAGGAGAAAGGTGGAGAAAACTTAAAAACTTAGAATCTCTGTCTTTCTCTGTCTTTGCCTCTGTCTCTGTCTCTCTCCCTCTCTCGTTTACCTATATTCATTTTGCAACAACTGTTGAAGTATTTATAGCCCTCCACCCCCTTTCAGTCAAGTGGGTCCTAGCAATTGGAGAAATCTGCTTTTGCACTGGGGCACATTTCCTGTTAAGTTTCAAAGGACCAAGGGTTCAAAAGCAAGGCAACACAGTAACCATTTCTTTCTTTTTTTAAATTTTTGCTCTTTATTGAGGCCTTGCCATAGATGCAGTCACTTGGGACCACCAATACATTCTTGAATTGCCTGTTGTAGAAATTAAATTAATTGTTAATTGTTCATTCAAAAGGAACAAAATTTAAAAAAAAAAATTCCCCAAACTTAACATCTGCCATCAGTACCTCCAAAGGAATTTTCTGCTTCCTCTTTCCATATATGGGAATGACTCATTGCATCTCAGATGGTCAACATATTGTCAATGACCATGATAAGACTTTCAGTTTTCCCAGCTGGGAAGATTTAACAAATTGGGATGGGGCAGCAGCCCCTCATATTTCTGTGATGAGCAGGCCTACAGGGAGGTTTTTATTCCTTTTCTGTGCCTTACATTGTTTAGCCAGCCACCTGATGTTTCTGTCATGTAGTAAGTCCAGAAAATTACTATTTGTTGAAATTTTTCACTGCTTAAATTTATGCAGAGACATAAGACAGTTTCCTGAGTCTGGAGTATTTCTGATTACAAGAGAGAAAATCTGGCTATGTTTGATTTCAAGCCCATCCAGTCACATTTCTAACTTCACAGTATATCTATCTATCTATCTATCTATCTATCTATCTATCTATCTATCTATCTATCTATCTATCTATCTATCTATCTATCTATCTATCTATCTATCTATCTATCTATCTATCTATCTATCTATCTATCTATCTATCTATCTATCTATCTATCTATCTATCTATCTATCTATCTATCTATCTATCTATCTATCTATCTATCTATCTATCTATCTATCTATCTATCTATCTATCTATCTATCTATCTATCTATCTATCTATCTATCTATCTATCTATCTATCTATCTATCTATCTATCTATCTATCTATCTATCTATCTATCTATCTATCTATCTATCTATCTATCTATCTATCTATCTATCTATCTATCTATCTATCTATCTATCTATCTATCTATCTATCTACCTATCTATCTATCTATCTATATAATTTTTTTAATTTGTCACTTAATATATTGACCTAATTTTATGAGTCAGGAAAATAAATAAGGTAACAATGATCATTTATTTCTCATATGGAGAAACCAAGTCTGATAATCCAAATAGTATAATTTTTTTAATTTGTCACTTAATATATTGACCTAATTTTATGAGTCAGGAAAATACATAAGGTAACAATGATCATTTATTTCTCATATGGAGAAACCAAGTCTGATAATCCAAATAGNATAATTTTTTTAATTTGTCACTTAATATATTGACCTAATTTTATGAGTCAGGAAAATACATAAGGTAACAATGATCATTTATTTCTCATATGGAGAAACCAAGTCTGATAATCCAAATAGTCTGTTTGAGGCTGCAGAAGAAAGTAGAGACACACCGCTGGAGACAATCATGGATTAGTAAAAGCTGTAAAGACTAATTTTTTGTACATTTGTTGCTTTATAGCTAATTCACCCTTTAAAGTAATTTTGCTGATTTAGACAACTATCCTTTGCACTAATATAATACTAATCAACATGAAGCCAGTTTTATGGCAGAAAGGGCAAAACTCTCTACCCTTGGTATTTTTTTCTTTGTAGCTCCTACAGTACATTGTTACTATTTTTGTTTTATTGTGACCACACAATCTGGGTTTACTGGTAGGGCTGCAAAATAAATGCAGTACATTTGGCAGAATTTAAGTTTTAGATGAACCATTAACAAACCTTAGTATAAGTATGTCCTAAAAATTTTATATGAGATACTTATACTAAAAATTATTCATGTTTTATCTGATATTCAAATTTAACTGAGCATTCTGTATTTTTATTTGCTAAATATGCCAACCATATTTACTGGGAGAGTTATAATTTCATATAATTTTTGTTCTTTGCAATAAAGTCAGCTCAGTAAGTACATACATTTAGTTGTTTCGTACATTTTGCATAAATAAATTGACTAAGGAAAAAACCTTACTTTAGACTATGTATTCCAATTAGTGATTTTGATAATATGACCAGTATAATTAAAATACTGGTAATTT
>NW_007726190.1:306251-307413 GCF_000696425.1 Galeopterus variegatus | reverse complement strand
CTGAGAGTACATCAATTAATATATGTGTTAGCTAGATACTACATCTGCCCTTTAGAGATACTCTAAAAAGGAAATTTGTTAGTAAAAAATCCTTCATATAGTGCATGTGTTTCTCATATTTCTGTCACCAAATCTTCATTTCTGAAAGTTAGTTTATACCATAGTTAGCCAAAGATAGTGGCAGCGGTAGCTTCTGTTCGAAATATTCTTTTAGAATCTTGTCACTCCCTTTTCAAGAGGCAGAGTCCCCTCTCTTTGAACATGTGCAGGCCTTAACTAATAGAGTATGACTAAAGTGACAGTTTGTGATTTTCCATGAAAATGTCATGAGCCTCTGCCTTGCTTTCTTGGGGCTCCTGCCCTGAGAACACAGATACTATGCTGTGAGAAGCCTAATCCGCCTCTGGAGATGCCTGCGTGGAATTGAGTTAGGTTCCTGGCCTGCTCCCCTGTCTGTACTCTCAGCTGACAGCCAGCACTAACTTGCCAGTCATGTGAGGGAGTCATCTTGCATGTGGATCCCCCAGCTTCCAGTTGAGCCCTCTCATCTAAAACATGTAAAGCAGAAATCATCCAGCACCACTATACCCTGTCCAAACTGCACATTCATGAGCAAAATAGATGACTATTGTTTTAAACCACTAAACTTTGCAGTAGTTTGCTATTGTAGCAATATGATTAATAAAGGTTGTGGTACCTAGAAGTGAAGTGTTGCTATAACAGAAAACTAAAACATAAAGCATTAACTTTGAGATCAAGTGGCAGATGGAAGCTTGAAGGACCGTCAACAGATTGTTAGGGAAAGCCTGAGAGCCTTGAGTAAGGACTTAGCAAGAGTCTGACTGGCCTCAAGAAGACTGATGGTGAGGGCTTAAAAGAAACCAAGGAGAATGTTGTTGGAAGTTGGAGAAAAAGAGACCTTTGCTATGTAGTGACACAAAGGTTGGCAACTCTGTAACCTGCGGCAACTTGGAAAACAGGAAATGAACTCAATGATGTAGCTAATGATTTCCATGCAGCATACAGAATGTGCCACCTGGCTTCATCTCAGTGGCTGTGATAAAATGCAAGAAACATCAGCTAACAAATGAACTGTTAAATATAAAAAATCCAGGACTTGGTGAGTTTGAAAATAAAACTCTTTCTCATTCCTTGTGTCTCC
>NW_007726190.1:305403-306026 GCF_000696425.1 Galeopterus variegatus | reverse complement strand
ATAAAAAATCCAGGACTTGGTGAGTTTGAAAATAAAACTCTTTCTCATTCCTTGTGTCTCCGGACAGCAAGTTCTAAATTAAGGATGGCCTTCAGGCTCAAGATCAAATCTAGGGTGAGACTGTAAAATCCTTTGGTAAGACCTCACAAAGATCAAAGACTGCTTCATAGACACTTTTAGATAGAACACGGGCTCTTTAAGGATCTTAACGGTGAGAATTACAAATCCTTCTCCTTAATTATGAGGGCTTCTAAGAACTTTAAGAATGTTGTTCCAGCAAGGGTAGGAACACTAGGTAGAGAATAACCAAAAAAGATTCATGAATTTATGAATATGACTTTAGTCTAATAAAACAGGCTTGTAAGTTGATACATAGGAAACCCACAATATTTTTAAATGAATTAAATCTGCTTGGTCTAAAAATATCTGAGACAGTAGAAAATGAAAAAAGGTTTCTGGTCCTGAAATTTCTATGTTCAGGAAACAGTCAGAAGAAACTACTCAGCTACAAACACAGGCCACTTTTTACAGGAAAGAAAATATGACTCAAAGAAAAGAAACAAGATCCCATAGGTTATAGCCAAGAGGTATGAAAAATAACTCCCAAAAAGTAGGATTGAGCT
>NW_007726190.1:283809-304753 GCF_000696425.1 Galeopterus variegatus | reverse complement strand
GTTCATGAGCAAAATGAATAAATAAATAAATGTAGTTTTTTTGTTTTAAGTCACTAAATTTGGGAGTGGTTTGTTATGCAGCAATAGAAAACTGAGGCATCTGATCACAATTTTGATAAAATCTGAGGGATCCCAAGGTCTCCATAGCAAAATATTTACCAGTCATCTTTCAGATGTGTTATACATTCATGTTTAAATTTTTTTGAACTTTTTGTAAAGTACTACACACATAATTTTTAAAAACGTGAATAGTGCCAAAGGCTTTTAATACAAACTAACATTTACTTCCCCCTCTCTGCCATCTCATTTAACTCCTCAGTTCAATCTCTTTCAACTCTGAGTTATTTCTTCTGGTATTTGCCTCCATATTTCTAAGTACTATTCATAAACTGCTATCTCTTACTTTATCAATTTTAGTCATTAATAATTTTCTTTCTTTTCTTGTCAGTGGGGGATTTTACCCTACTTACACCAATCACCTCTTTCCCAAACAGTTTCATCCTCCCAATAAAATTATATAATGACTTTGCCTTAATATATATTCAATAAGCACATCAATTACAACTTGGTAATTATTTACTCTTAAGCCAAGTAGAGTAATATGATTACTCATTTTATTTTGAATGAAATTAATAATTGCTTCTTTTTTTCTTAATTTGCTTAAGTCTCTTTTAACATTTGACAAAATCTTTCTACAACTCCAATTAAATGCTTCTTACTACAAGTTTTCACAATTTATATGGCTTTTTTTGGGGGGGGGGTACTTTTTGGAGATATTATTTTTGCAGCCTTAACATTGATCAAGTAATGGTGAATGACTAGTAAGAATACACCCCAGGTCTGGGACAGTGTTTATTGGGAGAAAACATACAGACAGGAACAGAAGCAGGTTATGCCTCCTCTGTCGGCCATTGCCTTCTGAAACAGTGCACCAAAATCTATCGGGGCCAGATGCCAGACTTTCAGAGAGTAAAACTGGTCTTTGAGTTATAGTGCTTAGAAGAAACATGATTAGGGGAAGCACCCGCCTCTCTCATACTATGATCAGGTGGGATGATCCAAGCTGTGCAGTTTTGGTTACACAACATGGTGAACCAGTTGCTTTCAGCTGTCATCTGCCACCTCTGCAACCTGCTAGTATTGTAACTGGCCAGAGCCAATTTTTATGAAGTAACTTGAGATACCCAAATGCTCCTATTCTGCAGGAGGCCAACTTCCTCTCTTGAACACCGGCTTTCAGGGAATCTACCTTGGATAATATAACCTTTATTTCTGCCTTTGAAACAATGGTTGTACTTGGGGTCAGCTAGATAGCTCACTCTCTATGACTTACTTCTGATATTATCGTGGGAGTCAAATTATCGACTTTCCTGGATTGGGATCACTGTTTCCTGAACCCCTTTTTCTTCTCTTTTTTGGATAACTCCCTTGTTTTAGTGGAACATATTTTCCACTAGCTGCCCCCCAAAATTCCATGAGAGGAAATTTTAAAAAAATTGTTTTTAATCTTTGCACATTTGAAATTGTCATTTTTCTACCCTTGTTTGATGGACTGACTGGCTAGAGCATTTTAGATTGAACTTCATCTCATGAGAAGATTTTTTATTCATTATTTTTTTATATTCTATTTACCAATACTGCCCTTGAGAAAGCTGATCCCAATCTGATTGCCTACTTTGTGTAAGTGGCCAGTTATTTTGTCCTTGGCAATGTTCAGAAGTTTTAAAATTTATTTCTGATACTTGAAGACTTTAGGATGATGTGTTTTTTTTTCTTATTTATTAGTCTGGATGTTCAATAAAAGGGTTTGTCCTTAAGTTTCAAAAAATTTTCTTGTATTATTATTTTGAAATTTTCCTCTTTTATCACCACCATTTTCCTTCTTTTTTGAGCTCCTATCTGTTGAATGTTAGATCTCCTGGTTAGATTATCTAATTTTGTTTTTTTCTTGTCTATTGTCAACTTTCTTTTTTATTGTTTTATTTACTGTAGCAGTGCACCACCGGGCCGGCCCATCAACTTTCTTTTTTATTGTTCTACTTCTGAGAGAGTTCTTGATTTAATGTTCAACCACTTCTATTAAATTACTAATTTCAACAATCACAGTTTCTAAGCTTGAACTATTAATCCTTTTTCCACAATTGTTTCTTTTGTATGCCATGATATTCTTATTTCCTTGGTGGAGCATTTTATTTTTTGTCTCTTAAAGGTCATTAATTATACAATCAGTAAAGTTTTCTTCTGCTCCCTACATCATTTGATTCCTTCAAGTGCCTGGTTTTTCTGTTTATTTGTTTTGGTGTTTGTGACTTTCCTCAAGTATCTGATCATCTTTGACTGTCCATTCATATCTATAATTGGGCATTTAAGAACTAATTGGAAGCACTGTGGGCTTGTAGGGAATTAGGTAGCCAGTGACTTTTTTACTAGTTATTTTTCTCTGGAGTAGTTAGTTTAATCAGAAGGGATCCTATAGTCTTCTGTCTGACAGGTCTGTGTAGCTGTTGCTTTTCTGGAGCTTTTCAGTATTTTCACTAAGTTCTTGATTCCTTTGTCTTTAGGATTGAATTTAAATGACAGCCCCGTGCTTTGACAAATGGAGCCAGAGCTTCTCTGGTTCAATTTCCCTGGAACAGCGGTTTTCAAACTTTAGCATGCTTCAGAATTGTCTAGAAGGTTTGTCAAGATACAGATGACTGCGTCTCACTTCCAGAACTTCTGACTCAGTAAGATGGGGGTTCAGAGAATATGCATTCTTAAAGGGCCCCCAGATCTGGGGCCTGGGACCACAGTTTGAGAAACACTGCTCTAGAGCACAATCCTCTGGCTCTGTGAGGGGGTGAGTAAAAGATTTCTGACTGCATGGCACACTCGTCTAACTTATAACACCTCCAGACAATCCCTTTGTTTCACTACTTCAAACTTTTCTCCTGATTTCAGTAAAATCTATGGCCTGTAATTCCTAATATATTCTGAGGTTCTTTAGGCATAAATAAGCAAACTATTTTTGGCTCAGCCTCCTTTCTTTTCTTTTTGCTCTTCTGTTTTTTTATATCAATTTTTATCTTATTTTCCCAAATGTTTATTTGGTTAATTTTTATTGATCCCAAATTTCAAAGAAATGTGAAATGTTCTGTTAAATATCCAGAGCTGTGCTATCTAATGCAGTTGCCACTAGCAATAAATTGGTATTTAAATTTAAATTATTTAAAATTAAAACTTAGTTATTGTCACACTAGCCTCATTTTTGCTAGTTACACATGGCTAGTGGCTACTTTAATGAAAAGCTCAAATTAGAACATTTCCGTCATCACATAAAGTCCTATTGGACAGTAAAAATATAAAGGCTCCTTTATTTACAGAAGGAAAAAAAGAAAGAATTACTTTGACTTTGAATGAAAACACTCTTTTGTCAATCTTGCTTGTTTTACTCAAGAACCTCAGTTTGAAAATATCAATGTCTTCAACATATGTCCCAAATGGTCAAACATTTTTAGCTTGATAGTGGTCATGTGGGAGATGGAAATAATTTATTCCAAAATGCAGGATGGATTTGTTAAATCGCATGCATGCTGGTAATGTAAAAGTATGCTCATGGGATTGGAGGCTTGCTTCCCATCACAGTCCACTCCACCCATTTTCCTACCTGGTTATTGTTAAGAGGAGATGTGTTGAAAAGCTGAGGCACTACAGGTGTGCTTTGTCAATTGGGACTCTAACTTAGAGTTCCTCAGATCAACACAGTGTGTGGCTTATATGCCAAGTGCCTTTCTTCGATTGGGAAGTGTGTGCATTAACACTAAATGGCTGGTTCCAAGGCAGAGCAACACACTCATGGATTCTGGCTGTATGTTTGTTGACCTTTGGATCTTGATTTAATTGTTTATTGATTAAATACGCATTAGAGGCTATTTATTGGATCCCAATGGGGAGATATTATCTCAGCCAAAGGATGATAAAGACTTTTATATTTCTGTGGCTAATAGGCTACACCTTTTAATAACAACCTTGACTATAAATGGATTAAATCCTCCATTTAAAAGATACAGACTGGCTGAATGGCTTAAAAAACAAGATCCAACTATATTCTGATACAAAACCTCACTTCACCTGTAAAAATATACACAGATAAAAGTGAAAGGAAGGAAAAAAAGATAGTCCATGCAAATGGAAACCAAAAAAAAAAAAAGGCAGAATAGCTATTTTTATAACAGATAGAATAGAATTTAAATCAAAAACTAAAAGGGCACAAAGAAGAGCATTGTATAATGATAAAGGGATCAAGTAAGCCTGAGGCAATAGCAATTATAAACACATATGCACCCAATATCAGAGCAACCAAATACATAAAGCAAATTATTATTGGATCTAAAGGGAGAGATAGAACTCAATACTATATTAGTTTGGGATTCAACACCCCTCAGCATTGGACAGATCATCCAGACAGAAAATCAACAAAGAAACATTGAATTTAACCTGAACTATAAACCAAATGGACCTAAAAGATATTTACAGAATGTCTCATTCATCAACTGCCAAGTACACATTCTTCTCATCAGTACACAAAACATTGTCATGGATCAACCACATGTTAGGCCACAAATCAAATCTCAACAAATTTTGACAACTTGAAATCATATCAAGTATCTTTTCAGACCACAACAGAACAAAACTAGAAGGCAATAATAAAAGAAACATTGGAAACTGTACAAATACATGGAAATTAAACAACATGCTCCTGAACAACCGATGGGTTAAAGAAGAAATTAAGAAGGAAATCAAAAAATATTCTTGTCACAAATGAAAATAGAAACAGCACATACTAAAACCTATGGGGTACTGCAAAAGCAGTACTAACAGAGAAGTTTATAGCAATAAGTGTTTACATTAAAGAGGTAGAAAGATTTCAAATATAAAACCTATTGTTGCACCTCAAGTAACTAAAAAAGCAAGAACAATCCAATCCCAAAATTAGGAGATGGAAAGAAATAATAACAATCAGAGCAGAATTAACTGAAATAGAGATCAGAAAAAATGATACAAAAGATCAATGAAAGAAGAAGTTTTTTTTTTTCAAAACAATAAACAAAATTGACAAACCATTAGCTGGAATAAGAAAAAGGGGGAGAAGAAGCTAATAAACAAAATCAGAAATGAGAACAAAGATACTGCACGTGATACCACAGAAATACTTAGAATCATTAGAGACCATTATGAACAACTGCATGCCAACAATTGGAAAACCTAGAGAAATGGATAAATTTCTGGACACTTACAACCTACAAAGACTTAACCAAGAAGAAACAGAAAACCTGAACAGACTAGTAATAAGTAGCAAGATTGAACCAGTAATCAGCAGTCTACCAATAAAAAAGAGCCCAGGATAGATGGCTTCACTGCTGAATTCTATCAAACTTTTTTTTTTTTTTTTGTCTTTTTTTCGTGTCCGGCAACAGATTGTAACCCTCAGTGTCGCGCCTGCACCAGACCGGGACCGGCAACAGGATCACAACCCTCGGTGTTGCGCCCGCACCTCGCTCAGCCAGTGAGCGGGAACTGGTCTGCATGTGGGATCCGAACCCTCGATGGGAGCGCCACTGTGCTCCAAAGCGGCGCACTGTAGCAGTGCGCCAACGGGCCGGCCCTCTATCAAACTTTTAAAGAAAAATTAATACCAATTTTTCTCAAGCTTTTCCAAAATATTGAAGAATAGGGTATTCTCTCAGACCCATTCTAGAAGGTCAGAATCACCCTGATACCTAAATCAGACAAAAACAAAACAGAAAACTACAGGCCAATACCCCTAATAAACATAGATATGAAAATTCTCAATAAAATGCTAGCAAACCAAATTCAACAGCACATCAAAGAGATTATACACCATGGAAAGATTATATACCAAGAGAAAGAAATAAAGCACATCTAAATTGGAAAAGAGGAATTCAAATTGTTCTATTGGCAGGTGAAATGATCTTATATATAGAAAAACCTAAAGATTCCATAAAAAACCTCTGAGAACTGATAAACAAATTCAGTAAAGTTACAGGATATAAAATCAACACACAAAAGTCAGTAGCATTTCTATACACCAACAACGAACTAGCTGAAAAAGAAAGCAAGAAAGCAATCCCATTTACAATAGCTACCAAAAAAAAAAAAAAACAACAAACCAACCTATGAATAAATTTAATCAAGGCAGTGAAAGATGTTTACAATGAAAGCTATGAAACACTGATGAAAGAAATTAAAGAGAACACAAAAATTATAAAGATATCTCATTTCATGTACTGGATGAATTAATATGATCAAAATGACCATACTACCCAAAGTGGTCTACAGATTCAATGCAATCCCTACTAAAATACCTGTGACAGTCCTCACAGAAATAGAAAAAATCATCTTAAAATTTATACAGAACCACGAATGACCCCAAATAACCAAAACAATACTGACCAAAAAGAACAAAGCTGGAGGCATTATATTTCCTGACTGCAACATATGCTGCAAAGCTATATGGATGCTTTGCTGCTCTGATATTTCTTCCACCAAATATTCTAATTCATTGTTCTTGAGTTCTACATTTCATAAAGCCTTTAGGCATGGACATAGTTCAGCCAAGTATTTTCACTATGTTGTAACAAGGGTGACCTTTGCTCCAGTTCCCAGTAGCTTCCTTATTTCCATTTGAGACTCATTAGAATGCCCCTTACTATCCATAATTCTATCAGTGTTCTGGTCATAACCATTCAAATAATCTCCAAGAAGTTCAAAACTTTCCCTAGTCTTCTTTTCTTTTGAGTCCTCACCAGAATCTAGGGTTTATCCATAATTCTATCAGTGTTCTGGTCATAACCATTCAAATAATCTCCAAGAAGTTCAAAATTTTCCCTAGTCTTCTTTTCTTTTGAGTCCTCACCAGAATCTAGGGGTTTTTTCCCTAGCCTGATCTTCCAAATTCTTCCAGCCTCTACCCATTACCCAGTTCCAAAGTCACTTTCACATTTTCAGACATTCATTATCAGTAATGGCCCCACTTCTTGGTACCAATTTTCTGACTTAGTCTGTTTTCTGTTGCTTATAAAAGAATATCTGAAACTGGGTAATTTATCAAAAAATACAATTTATTTCTTATAGTTTGGGAGGCTGGAAAGCCCAAGGTCAAGGGGGCACATCTGGTGAGAGCTTCCTTTCTAGCTGGAGACTCTCTGCAGAGTCCTGAGGTAGAGCAGGGAATTTCATGGTGAAAGAGCTGAGTGTCCTAACATGCTTTTTTCCTCTCCTTATAAAGCCACCAGTGCCTCTCTCATGATAATCCATTAATCAATTAACTCATGATTAATCCATTCATGAGGGCAGAATCCTCATAATCCAATACCCCCCAATATTGCCATAATGGGGATTAAGTTCCAACATGTGCTCTGTAGGTGCAAATATTCAAACCATGGCAACAGCTTCAAGTTGTAAAACTGGACAGAGGCTTTTAAAAATATTTCCATATCAAAGTAGCAGAGAAAGAGTTTACAATTCCAAGACTTCTAAGAAAAGTGCTCTAGAAAAGGAAAGATTAAGACTGTCTTTGTCACCAGCAGAAGCCAAGAGCCTTCCTTGGTTTTGGTGGTGAAAAGCAGACTTAGCAAAGCATTTTAATTTACATTCCCACCAAGGCCACATCGAGTGGGGAATCAAGTCATTCTCAAAATTAAAAGTGGGGTAGACACACACACACACACACACACACACACACACACACACACACACACACACACACACACACACACACACACACACACACACACACACACACACACACACACACACACACACACACACACACACACACACAAAAGTGGGGAAAGGATGGTTGTCAGGACATTATTAATAACTTAAAGTGCCCAGGACTATGTAAGAAGTTAGAAAAGAAGTATAACACTTAAATGATTTAAAACTTGTCTAGAAGAAATAAACATATCCACTCAAAATAATTAGCAAACAATTTAAAGGTAATGCAGAAGCAAGGACAAATCCCATGAAATTGTGATACCCCATGAGCAATACTGAGCACAGCATTACCTTCAAAAGAAATAAAATCCTATCTCAAATGTGAAATTGAAGACACATCTTTACCGTGGTACCTTAAACTTGCCAGTGGAGGATTACATTGCACAATGTATAGCCATAGATCTTGAAAACCCTTCTTATTCATCAGTTTTCTTCAGGGCACAACTCTCTCTGTCCCAAAGTTTCCCAAAATGCTTTCCCTAAAACCCAGCTTTTGTTATCTCTCTCTCTCTTCCTCTCTCATTTCCAAATTCATTTGTTTCTCTTCAAAGCATTCTCTGCTTCTTCTAATGCAGATATTTCAGGCCTTCTTGGCTTCTCCAGCTGTTTTTGTGTTTGTTTTGTTTTATTCTGTTTTAACCCTTTATTCTAATGAACAGGAAGTGATGTTTCTCCCTTAGAAGTCAGGGCAGGGATGTTTGGCTGTGAATACACATCTTTTCTATGCTTCCCACTTCACATTCTGAGAGTCTATCACACAGGTAGTTTATATGTTTGCTGAGGAAAGACAAGCTGAGCACTTAGACCTCGTTCATCACATCTCTTCAGCACTTACTTAGAGGGCCTGGCACACAGTCTAGTATTTATCAGTTTTACTTGTCTAATTGAATTGTTGACAAACAGAATTAGTCAAGGTGTTAAGGAATCAGTGATTCTTCAGCAGGTACAAACTGGTCTATAAATGTGTTTGGCAGATGTAAAGCAGTGCTAAGGTGTTGCAGAAAGCTTTCTAAATTAGCAATGGAGAACGGTAGCAATGACTTGAGTGCCTCTAGTCATACCCTAACTGTTTAGTTTCTTAATCTGAGTGGAATATTCAAGAATCTGTCAGGAGAGAAGGAAGACAGAAGACTGAAAGTGAAGGAAAGGAAGAGGAGGGAAGGGGGTTTGAACGTGGCAACCAGCACCACCATTCCAGACTCCCCACGTGTCTCAGACACCAGAACAGGTCACTGGATTCCAGGCTGTCTAAGTAAATACCAGATGCATGGTAGCATGCACTAATGTAGCCCTGTTGCCTTTATTTATGTAACCATAAAAAATGCTATTACAGTAATAATACCATCTTGTTTCAAATAGGCATTGAGTGGTTTAGGTAACAAAGTTTATAAGTCAATCTGATTACAGTGTTTCTTTTCAGTAAAACTATTAACATATCAAGAGACCAGATACTAGAACCCTTTCAACAGGTTAAAAGAAAACCCTTATGATGGGAAATGGAAAAATACATAGAGTGAACATAAGATATTAAAGGTTTGCAAAAGAAAAATTCTGGAGAACTTCTTAAGATATTTCTTATGCTACAGAACTATAAAAGATGCTTCTCAGAGTACGAGCATACAGTGTAAAACTCTTACAGAGTTGAGTAGCAAGATGTTCTTCCTAAAGCACTGCAAATACCCCTCAGAGCATAAGAACTGACAGGTCAATGTAGAGCGCTTTACTGCAGCAGAAATGCAAAATAACCCTGGCTGGGAGCCATTGTTCCACTTTTCCAGTAGTTGTTAGAAGCTTTTGTGTGTTCTCTTCCATGCATCAAAAGCTTCACATCTATGAACTTTAATGATAGATTTATACTGGAATTCAAAGGACAGCCAAAATGCAACAATGTTCTCACTTTGCTTATGACATAAGCTAATTTAATACAATGAGAGACAAAATCAAGCTTGTAAGTGTTTAAGACCCAGAGCAGGAGCCCTAGGACTAGATAATGCAGTTTCAATTTTATTCACTTTCAGGCTCAGGAAATTCTGTCTTGTTCATTTGGAAACATCACCTAGGAAACATTAAATAAAAGGCAGAAAACCACATACGAGCTGAAGAAAAGACTTTAATTTCTGCACAGGGTCTAAGTAAGGATGATACCTGTCTCTGGTCCACAAACTCACTCACAGGAAAATGGGGTCTGATAACCTACAAACTAACCTTAGAAACTCTGAGGGCTTGTACAGGGTCTCAGTTCCCAACCCATGCCGTGATTTGGTATGATTCCACTTTTGCATAAATTAATCACAGAACTATAATAATTTCCTGCTAGAGTTCCAAATTTAGAGCCTGGTTCTGCCTTCAAGTCTGTCCTACAGATCTTTATAATCCAAGTCAAGTATTTGAAGGAGCTGACAGCACTAACCTCAACCCAAAATGTTTGATCTGCTTCTTTTCTCTCATCTACTTAAAAGCATTGTTCTCCAGTTTTCTCTCTTGCCTGCTTAGTGGTAGATCTCCCAAAAGATGTATAGTTTGGGTGGCTTTTGCAAAATGCTTTTATGCTTTTCCTCTTACATAATAGCCTGAAATTGTCAGATCTGGATTCAGTTTAAATAGCACAAACCAGAAAAAAAAAAAAAGCACAAAACAAACAAAAAAGCCAGAAGGATTTATTTTGATTTTCTTAAACTTCATCATACATATCATCAGACATCTAAGAAAGAAGAGTCTACTGTCTTAATCATTTTTCTAAATGTTTTTAAATGCAAAAATCTGCCTTACACAAGGAACTTGCAAATTGCTAGCTATTCCTGAAGGCATTGCACTGAAATTTTAAACAAAAATCTTTTATAGTGCTTCATATTTCTTTATGACAGAATTAAGGCCCATCAATTCATCCTCTCAAATACCTCTCAAGCTGTTCTCCACATCCCTGATGTTGCAGTTCTAGTTGAAGGTTTTATTTCTTGCTGGGGCTGTGACCTTAGCTTCCTATGAGTTCTTGTACTTCTGGCTAAGGTTCAGGTGGCAGTATGTTCCGTGGTACTTCTAGAGTACGTTGTTTACTGAAGAATCTAATCATGGCATACCCTTGCTCAAATCTTTCCAGTAAATCCCCATCATCCTCAGGATGCACTCTGAATACTTGGTATGGCACAAATAGTCTTTTATGTGCTGCTTCTGCTGATTTTTCCAGCTTCGTCCCCACCACCATGCCTACCACCATGGAGACTACCATTGGCCCTTGTTCCATGCTGTGTGCCTGAAACACCTAAGACTAAATGCCATTTTGCCAAGTCTTCACTAACTCTAACATATCCCTCAACACCTATCTTGACATCACCTGGTCATAGTCAGTGATAAATAAAACCCCATGGCAAAGAGTAAAGATGAACATTTAGGATAGTGTTAATATTAGCATTAGCCTGTTTGTTATTTTGATCTGTTTAATTCTCCTTTTACACTAAGCTTACTGTAAAAGCCTATTTTTTGTGTTATTTTGAACAGATCAATGCCATGAAATGAGGTAGAACCATGACAGAAGTTGCAGAAATTGAGATAAGAGGCCAAAACAAACAAAGAGGAGATGACAAGGACAACAATAATCCCTTAAGAATCTCGGGATATGGATATAAAGTAACCTTGGGAATTTGTGTAGTATAAGAAATGGGAATGCAAGCCTTGTCATTTGGAGAGATAAGGAAACAGTGACTTTAAATGGAGTGGACTTGGGGTACACAGGAGGCAGACATTTGGCTTACATACCAATCAGTCCAACAACTCATATGCCGCCTCTCATTTAGCTGTCATTATCATTATTTGCTATTCGGTGGTGGGGGGTGCAGGGGTGGCAGGAGGGAGGGGGGTGCTTATGGAAAATTTTGTTGTTTCTCATGCCTGTTAGAAAGTAGTTGTTGAAAAGAGCAATCTGCCTCTGTGCTGAGGCCCTTGTCTTCAGCAGTGTCTAAAATTGCTGTGTTAACTCCCTGTAAATCTTCCTACTTAACCCAAACAGAGGCCTGTACTTCCTCTGTGCTCAACTCTACCTCTATACGTCCCAGCTTATGGGAATGTCTTCTTCCAAAATTTTCTTCTTAGGTAGCCAGAACCACACCAACCTGAAAAATGTACCCTACAATTTTCTTGTGAAAAAATGGCTTGATAATGTTTTGCTGTTGTTTGTTGATTTTTAAGTACTAATAACTAGTGTAATCTAGAGGATAGAGAAAAGAACACCCTCAGACACAGCTGTTGGGAAGGTGAATTGGTACAGACTTTCTGGAAGGAAATTAAAATGTGCCAAAGCACTTCCATTTTGTTGAATTTATCTTAATTAGTAATTAAGAATGTCCACAAAAGTTCTCTCATAATGTTGTTCTTTGCATGTTGATTCTAATAGTGAAAACTGCCAATAACCTAAATGTTAAAATAGGGGATTGGTTCAGTACATTTTGACACATTTATACAATTGAAAATTTATTTTTAAATTCTGTTAAATAGCAAAAAATTTTTGAAATCATGCATGCCTATAAAGAATATGAAATTCTTTATTGCTTGTTGAGGTTCATGTTCTATTTATTTAGTTACTTAGTTACATATGTGTGTGCATTTTTAAATCTTTCCAAAATGATCCTATATTAGCTATCTAAAAATATCTTTAAAATTTGCCTGAGAGGTCTAGAGGAAGTAAACTCATGGTGGGCTGTGGGAACTACAGTCAGATAAAAGCAGACCTTAGAATAGAAAGAGAGGCTGATGTATGTTTCTCAGTTTTTTCAGCTACTTTCATATTCAGCAGACATGACACCATTAGGCTAGATTTATACAATCCAATGTGAAGTAAAAAGTAAGCAAGTAACTAATTAATCTGTTCTATAGAGACAGAGAAGAGAGGAAGTGGTTTACCAAAGCCCCTTCCATAATAATAATAGTCTTCATGAGCAGTGTGCTGATCTACTATTCAATCTTTACTCATTTTTATGTTCTTTATATACTAAGAGTTTATTTTTTATAGTCACCAAATTAAAGATTTGCAATCTTTTGCCTATATTTAGCTTGTGGAAATTTTGTTCTGTTCAGTTTAAGATGTATACCAAATAACTTTTCCAAACACTGTATCAACATAAACAGACTAATATCACTTAGGATCTAGGGCTTTTGTGAAGTTTGGACAATTAGTATTTAGTTTAAAGTAATTCTGAGCATTTTACTATAATATATTGCAAACTAAACATTTGATCATCATCTGCAAAGTTACGATCTACTCACATGTAAAAATGCTTAAAAGGTTGCAAAAAATATAATTCCACTAAAAGAATCGACTGTAAACGTCCCATGAGATGACCCTGAAAGATAATATGGAATAGATTATGGTGACAAAAAATATGAAGCTACAATTAGATTTTTTTAAGCGACTGTTAGAAACTTTTATGTGTTAGAAGCCACTTCATTGACAGCACCTCGGGTTTATGAATGATAGCTTTTGTCAAAGAGATTCAAAATTGGAACATTCTTTTGAGGTGGCTAATCACTGACAACCACTTGAATTGCTAGTGCTTATGAGCGAATTTTGGTCATGAAATTTGGAATTACAGATGAAACTCACTGGATAATGGCAAGAATTCTATTTATTTCAAGGTACATAAGTCTGGTCTCAGAAAACTAGGAAATGAACCTATAAATAGAGAGGAATACACACACACACTAACTTTGGTCATGAAATTTGGAATTACAGATGAAACTCACTGGATAATGGCAAGAATTCTATTTACTTCAAGGTACATAAGTCTGGTCTCAGAAAACTAGGAAATGAACCTATAAATAGAGAGGAATACACACACACACTAACACACACACACATCCACAGGTGAGTGAACACACAGCTAAGTTCCACGTGTGAGATTTTGACAGTTCAAATAGCATGTTTTAGGGTCAAGTTTGCACTTAACCTCAGTTTTTTTATTTAAGCAAATATAGTAAAAAGTATATAATGTCTTGGCAAAACTGAGAAGGGGATATCTGGGTCAAAACCACATAAATATATTTCATCTGATTTCACACCCATAAAACATAGTTTTTTTATTTAAGCAAATATAGTAAAAAGTATATAATGTCTTGGCAAAACTGAGAAGGGAATATCTGGGTCAAAACCACATAAATATATTTCATCTGATTTCACACCCATAAAACATTGGTTCAGAAACCACGCACGGAGAACAACCAGAGATCAGCTGTGCCTACAAGATAAGTTGTTGGCAGTTGCTAATAAAGGAACTTGTGATCCTCTTGCTTGGAGCATGTTTACTCGAAAACGTTTCAGAGTACAAAGAAAAAGGATGCAAATACTTTTTGTGTTGTCCACTGCTGTTTCTTTAGAGCTCTGTGCACATTTCACTGTCTTTTTTTTTTCTTTCTTTATCCTTGGAGATGTACCAAAAAAATTCGGACTACATCTCAAGCTGCTAAATCTGACTCTTAAAAACTTGTTCCACCTACTTAAAAGTTTCAAATGCCCCTGTAGCTCCCCAAACTAATTGTTCCTAGACTTTAGACAGGCAGAACCTAAATCCTTGTTTACTCCCATTGTTTGATTTTTTTCCCCCCCTAAAGTGCCTAATCCTTTATTTACTCTGAACCACCTGGCTCCACTTGGGTCACTAATAGGTGCTTCTCTCAGTAGCATGCCTTTTTAAACTTAATACCTTTCATAGAAGAACATGCTTAAGGTGTGCTTGTTAAGTAGTTTTTATTTTATTTTTAAAGACAGTGCTACAAAGTTCTAATCATCCATACTAAGCTCTTGGTATGTTTCCTGTATTTTCTTTTGCTGAGAACAACCCTCATTTGGAAGTATGGGCACCCAGGTAGCAATGGATTTTATTACAAAAGATTGAATGGATATTTACTATGTTCCAGACCCAGGATTTGCAAACTTTTTTGATCTCTACTCCATACGTAAACATTTTAGCATCCTATAATGTTTATTTATTTGTTTTTGTATATATATATATATATATATATATATATAAGGGGTCTTCAAAATGTTCATGGAAAGATTCATATTATCTTTTAATTCAATTTTCCATGAACTTTTTGAAATACCCTTATACTTTTTCATAAAATACTATAAAACATTTACAAAAATAGAAACTAGAAACTGATTAAATAAATATATATGTATGATACCTTTTTTTTTTTTTTTTTTGCCTACACAATCACATTTTTTGTTTATTTGTTTGTACATATCCCTCAAGCAAGGACACACCCCTTTGGATACCAAAGTTCTAGTCCAGCAGTTTTCAAACTCTAGCATTTAGAATCTTCTTCAAACAGTTTCCTAAGCCTATCACAGAGCTTCTGAATCAGTAGATCTGGGGTAGTCCTCATAAATTTCCCTAAAGCTTGTAGACAATGGGCCACACTTTGATTAATACAACTCTAATCTATAAAATTATTTCTTGATTGGACCATTGCAGGTCAGGATTCGTTTTTAATGTAAACTGTTCCAGAGGTCCAAAATATGAGAGTGCTTCAAAAAGTTCATGAAAAAATAGAATTAAAAGATGATATAAATCTTTTATGAACTTTTTGAAGTACCCTGAAATAGGACTTGAATTCATTTGACTCAGATTGTATATATGTCACTGATCATGATTGTTTGTTCTTTTCCCTCCTCCTTTGAAAATTATTTACACATACCTAAATAAATAGGCATTAAAATTTCCCTAACTCAGAACAACTGGAGAAAAGTCCATCTGAATTCAGTGAAAGGTGCTTCTTGAAATGCAACTTTACCAATCTTGACTCCACAAAATAACTAGAGGCAACTGCTGTGGAAGTGTTATCTGGACAAAACCCTACAGATTTATGTATTAGATTAAAGTGTAATGAATAGAATAGTACTTAAATTCAATTTGTTGCCTTCCAAGTATTTTGAAAAGATTTTGACCTTAGTACGTTGAACATTCTCTGAAATATTGTTTACATTTCTTGGAAACTTGCTCACACAATTTGCTCAGCAAACTTCTAGGTCAAGGACATGCAAAGAAAAATTAAAGCCCCAACAGCTGTGCAAAGATTCCAAATGTTTCCTGGGCTAGTGAAATTTTAGAGTATTTTTGATAAAGTGAAATTCCACAAATTCCATATGCATTAAAATCTGGTAGAGGAGTGTTCCTGAGCCAAAAATAACCTATTTCATAATCCATTTAGTTATTTATTCAACAAAGAGTTTTGCGTACCTGTCCTATGCCAGGCACTCTGTGCATAACTGAGTTATGGCTATGTGAAAGAACTATACAAATACATATAAAATTATGACTGTTAAACAAGCTAAAAGGAGAGGTATCTGATGCTATGAAAGTGCAATAGGGGAAAATTACTTAATTGTCCTGGGGAAAATGAGCATAGTTTCTTTCTAATATAGTAGCTTACTCTTAGGTATGCTTTATGGGTATCTTAGAAGGTTATCAGTACGTGAACAAAGGTCATGACCAAACAGACCATCCGATTCAACAGACTCGATAGATGTCCATGACTACTGGGTATATTGGTTTGCAAATGGTTTCAGGTCAGCAGAAACATATTTATATGGAGATGAGAAAGGCTGAGACAATGGCAGAGGACTTTGGGCTGGCAATTGGCTAGTTGTATTTAGTTTAATTATTAAATACAATGGTTAAAGAATGGGGTCGAATAACTTCCTTGCCAGACAGATTCTGAGTCTCATGGCAGTTATTGCCAGATCTGTACACCCTGGGCAAATTTCTTTCTGGGTGACTGTGCCCTGCCAATTTCACAAATAAGCAAACTGTCCTTGCTATTTTGAAAAGGTCCACTGTGCTTAGCATGTCTTTCCTAGTCCTCATACTGATGAGGTACTCATCCTATACACAAAAGAACCTCTTAAGGATCCTTCGGGTTTGAGCCAGATACGTGCACAGAAAGCATTATTACTCTTAATTTAATAACAGAGTAACATTTTCATACTAATCAGAGACTTGCTGGCTTTAATTACTACATATTATTACATGGGAAGGAAAAAACCACTCAAACAAATTTTAAAATAATATGTTAGCAGGAGTGTGATAAGTGTTTCATTCTCAACTGCTGGCCTACTAATAAAATAGGTTTGTTCTGGGTATCTTGACAATTTTTTCATGTGTTTTAAACCAGACTTCAGTGCAGGATTTTTCTAGTTGAAATAAATATTCATTGAAATGGATTTTATTTTTCCATCTTCTTGCAGGAAGAAAAATATATCAATGTTGCTTTTCTTAAGGAAACCGCCTTTAAAAAATTATTTGAAGAGTGTGGTTTGTCCTTTAAACCATGTCTCTTTCTGAATCCTAAACTGAGGTCACTTTGTTATGATGACTCACCAGGTTTGGTAACATCCATTACTGTAGGGATTAGCAAGTTTACTCAAAACAAAGGAAGTCTAATAAAGCCTGATTAATAAACTAACAGACGTTGGTTTTCCCCAGTCATCCTCCTTTCTTCCAGTGTAGTTTGGGAAAGTGAAAGGCTATGTTTTTTTCATAGAAGCCTCGCTAGAAAAAAAAATGTATAGACTTTGTGTGTCTAGTGGATTCTTCCTTATATAACTACTGTCCTGACACAACATAACTGGGCTAATTTCTGATTTAATTAATTGTGAAAAGAATAAAACTTTGCAGTTAGTAGTTCTTCCATGACAGATTCTTAGGATAATAAAAAAACAAAAATTTTTTTGCAGAAACCTTAGTTCCTAGAGATATTTATTGATGGAACCATTTCTTACTCTCCGAACCACATGGCACCTAATATTGTAGCCCAGGAATTCAAAATTTTGTCAATCTCGGTGATGCCAGCCTGTAGTGCTTAAAAATGAGCCATGTATGTTAATTATTACAATGTTGTAAAGAAAGAAGAGAAAATAACAGTGCCTTAAAGTTACTTGTTTATTTCCTGCTTTTGACTAATTGCTATACTGTAACAAATGATTGACTACTGAAATATTAAAACTCAACACCTTGCTGTTGATTGTTTCAAACGTGGAAATCAACTTAAAAAAAAAAAAAACAAAAAACACAAAGAGGACTTATTATTTTCTTGGAACTGTGCTTAAGTATAGGAAAGGGGAAGAAACCCAGTATCACTGACAAGATAAACTATGAACCCACACAAAAATGAATGTTAAAATCTTCAGTAATTTGAGAACTAAATATTAACTTATACAAGGATATGAATAATAACCACGACTAAAATTCACCTAATGCTTATGCTTATTATATTCCAAATCTCTTGTAGTGCTACTCAGTACAGGTCAGTAGCCTGGCTTTGCAGGTGTGTAGGGCCTGGGCTAGATTTCACATTCATTCGGATGGGAGGGTTTCTTGACAGAATGTTGTCAACCCTTTGATAACCAGCAACAATTTGGCTGGCCTGAATGACGAGGCAGAGGCACACTACTTCTATTATAGTTCTAGGCTTGTTCCTCGGGAGACTGCTTCTTTGACAACCTTATCTGAAAAAAGGAAAAATAATTTTCAGTCAGGGGAACCAAATAAATGTACTCACCTGTTCAGACAGAGGCTTCCAAAATTTTGGTTGAAGCATGCTCTTGGAAAAGTTTGGATTTGCAATAGAAAATGGGCTCCTTTTCCTTTATATCTTAGTTTCTTATGTAGAACATAAAGCTATGGCAGAGAGACTGAGTAAAAACAGTGATTTCAGACAGACCACCCTTTCAGATGAGGGGAGCTCTTTCTTTCCTTTATTACTATTTTAAAACTTATAGTTGGACCAAACCCAGGTGTCTTGCTAGCTCAGTGTACGATGATGTATATTCTGCCTCCCCTTCTCCCTCCCACCACCCCCTGTGGTAAATCGAGGGACCAGAACTGAAATTGCAGTTATAGGATGGACTGAAGCATAGAAACTTCCAATGTACCGTAACAGGCAAGAGAGAGTGGAGAGACAAACAGACAACATAGTAATAGCATGAGAGAAATCATTTGTCATCTAAGTATGTTTATGAAAATATACATTCTTCAAAAATAAATAATAATTACACAGTTGTTTATCCTAGAGCTAGATTGGACTTAGATCTCTCACCACAGCAGGCCTTGGTTTATGTCCTCACGACACTAACCATCCAGATGATTGAGTTGTTTTTTGTTAGTTTTCATTCAGTTTTGGCAACTCCTAGATATAAATTGTGTTAACACATGTTACAGAAGAGCAATTATAGAACCATTTAGTGAAAAATAATTTTAGCTCAGACTTTCTTCACAAATATTGATGAGTGCACCTTCCAAGAAGAGGATGCATTTGGGTCTCGGCATGTTAAAGACAGAAACTCTTGGCAGTAGGCTCAACTTGAAGATTTTGTTAATATGACTTCATAAGCACATTTTGCCAAATGTATAGAAACAGACACAACCTAGGTCTCCTAATTACATTTGTGCATACAAAACATAGGCTCATCTGCTAATTCACAGCTGCTGATCATTTCACACTTGACAGTGAGGCTGGGTAAACCAACATTTTATTCTCAACTGAAAAGTTTATTTACTCATCTCTCTCAATATCTGGTCAATCTCACTTTATGAAGTATGTCCATAGCCTTAAGGTTTGGGAGCTTTTCTAACTCTAGTTTTATAGAATTCATCATACAACAGAAGAAAAATTTCAATTTTTTCTTTGATGAGTATGATTTTAATTCTATATACTATACACAATAAGTTTATATATTGAGATGCAAAGTACACTCAACCCTCTAAGAACTGTAGCAGGATTGCTATTTAGGTTTGTGGCCTCAAAAATCAATTCCAAGATTTATGATGAGTTTGATTGATGTTAGTTTAAATACAAGATTCCATTTGCAAGTGATCAAAAAAGCTAACCTTCGTGGAACTAAATTATTCCTTATGGAGAGCTCAAGTATAATTATTGCAAATGGAATATCTTTTTAAAGTTACTTTCAGAGACTTTTATTCAGAGATGAACATATGAGTGCAGGTCACCGTCTCTAAATTTTTCAGCTAACTCCTTGAATCTGCTATGTCAAAATGTCTCATCAGAAATAAAATTCACATTGCTAGCCCAGTGATGGTTTAGGAGACTCCCATTTAATACACATCGAAAGAGTCTAACAGAGCATTTAGATAATGTCAAATTTCACTTATTATTTGATTCTAAAGTCCATAGATATTTTACTATGAAATGGCAATAAAGTGTGTAACTGATTTATTGATGAGTCTACTCATTGGGGTGTAAATATGAAATGGTTTAATTACTATTCTGTATCCTTCTGGATAATGGGCACCTAGAAAAGCTTTGACCATTTCAAACTTTTTTTAACCCTTTTTTGGTTACAGAAAAATCTCATCAGGTAATTAATATTTGATTCTTTTTATTTAAAAAATTTTTTTCTTAAATCCCAAGCTCAGTCTAGAGTTCCTCTCCTTTCCATTTAGTGTGGCTACTTGTAAAACAAGAGAGAACACGTCTCCCACCTCACTCTTCTCCCTCTTAGAAGAGGTGTTACCTGTTCCAATATTGGCAGTAGGGTATGTGTGTGCTGATGGACGAGGATGGTGACTCCAACCAAAGTGGTCAGGACAGAGTCATTTGAGGAGATGTATGTTTGAGCCAAATCCCAGATGATGAAAGGGACCTGCCTTGTGAAGCTCTTTTGGAAACTTTTCCAGGTAGGAGAAAAGGCTTAAAGGCCTCAGCTGGCAGACAAGCTTGGAGTCCTCAGGAGACAGAAAGGAGGTGGGTGTGCCTAGATGCTAGAGAACACCAAGAGTGATATTAGATGAGCTCCAAGGAGAAGGCAGAATCCAGATCATTCACGGTCCTGCAGGCAGTGGTTAGTAGTTTGAATTTTAAAAAGCAATGGCAGAAGAAACTGGCTACCTCTTTATTGCTAATTCAAAATAAGAGGGCAGGGCCAGCCCGGTGGCGCACTCGGTAGTGCGGTGCTTGGGAGCGCAGCAGCGCTCCCGCCGAGGGTTTGGATCCCACATAGAGACCGGTCTGCTCACTGGTTGAGCGCAGTGCGGGCACGACACCGAGGGTTGCGATCCCATTGCCAGTCGCGGTACGGGCGCAACACTGAGGGTTGCAATCCCGTTACCGGTCACGAAAAAAGACAAAAAGGAAAAAAAAAAAAAAAAAAAAAGGGGAG